>NC_136496.1:37164518-37262018 GCF_053919585.1 Euprymna scolopes | reverse complement strand
GTTTCTGTTTTAGTTATCATCAAATGGATAAAACTTATTAAAAATGAACTGACTTAAAAAAAACGTATACATGTATATAGTGGTACACGCGTACAAATGATACGTTTAATTCAAATTCTTTTTAATTCTTACCCCTTTGCAGCTATCTTTTTTCCGGTTTAAAACCACCAAGTAAAGAACGGTCCACAAAAAATACAATCATTTGACCCGCCTCGCGACACTCTACAATTTTGGATGCAGACAGACAGACATAGTAGGTTTTATAAATTAGATTTTAGCGTTAGGGTTGTATGCAGTATTATATTCTCGTGGTTCTTTTTTTAGGATCCTTTAGAAAATCCCATCTGGAAGATGATCACTTGAAATAAGAGATGAGGTTCTTGTTAGAAAAAAGTAATCTACTCTTCAAATGAACATCATATGCTTAGATATATTTCTTTGTTGAAAATAGTCTAATTTTTAGATTATACTCTTTTTTTTTGTTTCTTTATTTCTGTCGGAATTTCAAAGAATTTAGGGTAAAATAATTGCAGATCGGGAATCAAAATTTATATAAGTTGCTAGATAAATAATTAGTATATATATATTTATACCGTTTAACGAACGTACATGTGTGACGGTTTCCATATTATAAGTTATTAGATCGGGAGATCCTATTTATTAAAAAGAATGATACTCGGGAGATCCTATTTATTAAAAAGAAACATACTACGAACATTAAATTAGTATATAGATGAGCTAATTTAATATTCGTAGTATGTTATCACCCCTTTTTAATAAATAGGATCTCCCGATGCAATGGAAGAAAGAAAAATACTAGTGGTTCTCGAACCTCCTCGCCGTGAAAATTAAACTGGTTCACTCGACGGTATTTTATTTTATTAGATAAAACTTTAATAGAGAATTGCAACTTTAATAGAGAATTATAAATCATAAACTACTTAGCTAAAAATGTCATTTATTAATTACTAGCGTGGGTACCCGGTCGAAAAGTGCCCAGTTGAGGGTGAAGAAATTAATGTTTTTAGCCAGTTTTTCGGTATTTGTCGTCTGAAGGGTCGATCTTCAAAACGATACTGATCTTGTGAAAATCCGTCACTTTTGTCGAAAGTTTTAGGCAAACATGCAAACATACATACATACATTTATATATTGGTAGCTAAAATTTTCGACCCAAACCGATTAAAAAGCTTGACCAATCTCTGAATACCCTTTATGTCAAATTTTAAATGTTTAGACCAGAAGTTGTTTGAGTAATTTGATAGAGACCGCAGAGGTCATTTTTTTTAACTTTGACCCCATATTATGACCCCTTAAGATTTATTGTTTTGGGATCAAATCAAGTTATTAAGTTAAATCCATGTCCAGTATATTATCACCTTATATCCTGCTTTTTAAATAAATAGGATCTCCCGATCGAATAATCTATAACCTGGAAAAAGTGACACTTACGTACATTAAATGTACTACGGTATCAATATATAGATACTAACTATTTAATGTTCGTAGTATGTTATCACTAGGGTTATGGCAAGAGAATATTCTTTTCATTGTTTTCAGAGTTTCTTTTTGCCTTCTCGATTTGAAGTTTTTTTTTTATTGACTTGAACACTAGGATACTTCAATTAAAAGTTAGATATGAACAGGCAAAATTATAGAGGAATAAAAGGCAAATCAAATGAGGTTTAGGTTGTTTAAACAGTTACATTATATTTTGCTTACATTTGCAGTTTTTTATAAAATGACAAGTGTGGACTGCCTCTTCGGCGCCATTATTTATATATATATATATATATATATATATATATATATATATATATATATATATATATAACTATTAATATACGAAAGTATAGATTTATGCGTAAACTTTAAGTATTTACTTCAAAAGTGCTCAATACGTAGGTAGAGCTAGTTAGTAATTTATAAAGTATATATGGCGATTAAGCTACACTGAATATTCGGCGTTTCATCCACTATAGGATTCCTCAGGCTTAGCCAGACTTCGTGGAAGCATCCTGTAGATTATGTAGCCAGACTTTGTGGGCACCATATATATATATATATATATATATATATATATATATATATATATATATATATATATATATATATATATATAGTGATGATCATATTTATTGGCACGGTAAAATAAAAGTTAAATTTTGTCCAATAAATTCTAAAAAAGGGATTAAATTAAAGAAAATAACAAAGTATATTATGTATTTTTAACTGGCCTTTCCGATGCAGCAATCGGATTTTAGAAAAAATAAATAACAAAGGAACAACAAACATAATTGCAAAAAACCCTTGTTCAAAATTATTGGCACGATTTATTTAATAATCAATTGTATAGCCTTTGGCCTTGATTACCTTCCTCAGTCGCTTTTCATAGTTTACAACCAAGTTGTTGCACTCTTCAGTAGTAATTTTAGCCCACTCTTCCTGACAATAATCCTCCAATTGAATAAGATTCTTAGGCTTCCTTTGCATTACCCTCAATTTTAATGTTCTCCATAAATTTTCAATTGGATTAAGGTCTGGGCTTTGTGATGGCCACTCCAAAACAGTAATATGATTGTCCTCAAGCCATTTCTTAGTCAGTTTAGCCGAATGCTTTGGGTCATTATCTTGCATGAACCACCAACGACGACCAAGTGAGAGCTCTTTAGCAGAGTCTTTCAGGTTTTCATCCAATATTTTAACATAATCTTCCTTTTTTATGCTACCTGTGACCTTAACAAGTCGCCCTGGTCCAGAGGCAGCAAAGGATCCCCAAAACATCAAACTGCCTCCACCGTGCTTCACTGTGGGTATGGTGTTCTTAGGCAGGAAAGCTTCGCCAGATTTTCTGTAAATATAAGACACTTTATTATGGCCAAATAACTCTATTTTCGTTTCGTCAGTCCATAGAACACGTTTCCAGAATGCAACATCTTTATCAATATGACGGTTTGCAAAGGCTAGCCTTGCTTTCAGGTGCATAGGCTTCAATAAGGGAGTCTTTCTCGGACGACATGCTTTTAAACCAGCTCTCTTCAAAACTCTACCAACTGTATGTCGAGATACATTCACTCCAGAGGTGCTCTGTTCATCAACAATCTCCCCAACAGAGATCCTCGGGTTTTGTTTTACTTGTCGAACAATTTTCCGTTTATCTCTTGGGGAAAGAATCCTTTTTCTCCCTCTACCCTCTAAACTCATAACGTGGCCTTGCGATTTGAACTTGTTTATTATGGCTCTAACAGTGGATTTGGGAAGGTTTAGCTTCTTTGAAATCTTATCATAGCCCTCCCCATTGGTATGGCATGCTACAACAAGCTTCCTGACGTCTTCGCTGTTCCTTAGTTTTAACCATGGCGATTGAAAATTATAATTTAGTCACTTATAATAGTTTAAATAAATCGCTATCTAAAAATTATCTGAAAAAAATTATTCACTGAATTAGCGTTAAACAAGCATAATATGGCTATAAAAAAGTTCAGAAAGCACGTAAACCGGAAATTGATTGATATTATACTGATACTAAAAGAAAAACAAAGCCGTGCCAATAATTTTGAACAAGGGTTTTTTGCAATTATGTTTGTTGTTCCTTTGTTATTTATTTTTTCTAAAATCCGATTGCTGCATCGGAAAGGCCAGTTAAAAATACATAATATACTTTGTTATTTTCTTTAATTTAATCCCTTTTTTAGAATTTATTAGACAAAATTTAACTTTTATTTTACCGTGCCAATAAATATGATCATCACTGTATATATATATATATATATATATATATATATATATATATATATATATATATATATATATATATGTGTGTGTGTGTGTGTGTGTGTGTTTATGTATGCGTATATGTGTATATATATGTGTATATATATGTATGTATATATATGCATGTATATATATGTATATATATGTATGTATATATATGTATTTATATATGTATACATATATGCATATATATGTGTGTATATATATGTGTGTATATATGTATATATATGTATATATATGTATGTATATATGTATATGTATATATATGTATATATATATATGTATATATGTATATGTATATATATGTATATATATATATGTATATATATGTGTATATATGTGTATATATGTATATATATGTATATATACATATGTATATATGTATATATACATACGTATATATGTATATATCCATATGTATATATATATGTATATATATATGTATATATATATGTATACATATATTTGTGTATATATATACAGGGTGTCCACAAAGTCTGGCTACATAATCTACAGTATGCTTCCACAAAGTCTAGCGACATAATGTAGCCAGACTTTGTGGACACCCTGTATATATTCATCGACAAACAGTCCTGTCTCGTTGTATCACAACTCCAGTGCCGCTAGACTAGCATCTCTTCCAAGCCAAGGATTGAACCTAGAACCGCCGTGTTGACAGGCAGCAGTTCTCCCAATCGACCACGGAAGCGACGCCCGCAAATAACCCCTTGGAATGTCCATTTAAATAGACATCCGCCACCACTTTTACAGTGCTCAAACCGCCTGTTTGTAAACAAACAAACAAACAAACAAACAACGAGCTTCGCATTATATATATATATATATATATATATATATATATATATATATATATATATATATATATATATAATGCGAACAAGAAGTTAATCTCGTTTAGTCGCAGCTATTCATATTTTCAAAATCGACGACAATGGTCAGGTTCCTAGATCTTTTCCTTTTTTTAGAAATCTTTTTATAGGAAGCTCCGAATTTTGATCGGATTGAAGTATATTTCTGTTAGGCTATATGACTGTTTTCCCAGCATTACATCTACATTCTAGGGGTGATTGCTTTATTAATGGTCTCCTGATGCCCCTCTACTACGCCCGACCAAGGCAGTGTTCCCATTTTTTGAGGAGGGTGGAACTAGATTCCATACGATAAATGGATAACATGTCTAATTTTCTTGAAGTAGGAGGTGGTCGGGTGGAATGATTATTCTTTTCAAAACACATGTTATTTCCATTTTTATTTCAGTTTTCGGTGTTTTCTTCTTTGCCCTTTTTTTTTTGTAACAAAATGGGGTGAAATAAGGAGGTGCCTTTCTTTTTGGGTTTGTACAAAGGTCTTAATAAATACGTTTTTTTCTTTCTTCTTTGCCGTGCATTCGTTCGTGTCACAATTATGGGTTGTCTGTAGACCATTATTATGGCATAACGATAGCCTTGTTTATCAGGGAATTTGTTCGTACAAAATAATTTATATACTTCATTTATAACATGAAAAGGGGTATTGGATATTGCGTTAAGTGGACGACACAACGATTTCGTCTTTCTGCCGTCATCGTCGTCGTCGTCACGCACTTGAAAACCGAAAACCGAATTGATGAATTCAAATATCTGCCAACGTTACGGTTATTTTATGAAAAGAATGCAACAGTAATTTTAAAAGCAGAATGATAAGGAATTGAAATCAAAAAAGAATAAAAAGAAGCAAGGCCTGCAAGAATGAAAAAAAAAATGAAAACCCAAAAGAAAGAAAAATAAAATAAAATAAAAAAAACAAAAAACAAAATTAAAGAAAAAGAAAAGAAAGAAAACGAACAAAGAAAAAAAGAAAACCAGAAACAAAGAAAAAGAAACCAAAAAAAAAAAGAAAAAAAAAAAGAAAGAAAAATGAAGGGAAGTAAAAAAGAAAGAAAACGAAAACCAGAAATAAAGAAAAAATAAAGAAAACTAAAATCAAACAGAAAAAAAAGAACAAGTGAAGCATGCATGGTCCCTCGTGAGCGCACAGTGAACGAGGCAATAAAAAAAATGACTAAGTTCAGCATTTGGCCCCCCCCCCCTGTTTAGTTCCAAAAGTTCCCAGGGGACGTCAAGTCCTAGTGAAAATAAACAAACAGTGCAGTTTTAGGCCTTAACATATGTAAATTTGAGTTCTGCACCATGCAAAAAAAAAAAAAGAAAAAAAGAAAGAACATGACTATGTCCATCATTTGCCCCTCCCTCATGTAGCCCTCAAAGTCCCCAAGGCCTTAACATATTTAAATAGGCATACACAGAAAACTTTGGACAAATATGGTAATTGAGTGTTTTTATTAGCCCTAAAAGAACTCCTGGTTATCGCACCTAAGAGTTATCGCAAATGGTTCTCAACCGGGATCCATGTGGACCCCCATGGTACATATAACGTTAATATCGGTTCAGTCTTCCTTCAAGATAAACTGTTGATATATGTTCTTTGGTTTTCTTTACATTACTGAAAAATAAAACAAGCAATAAGGGTTCACCAAAATACATGAAAAAGAAAAGAAAGTCATGATTAAAAAAAAGGTTGAAAACCATTGGAGACAAGCAAAATTATATAGAAATCAGTTAGTTACAACTTTTAAGAAAAGTCCAAGGCATCAATTTATTTTTTATTTTTATGAACACAAAAGTGTAAATTTTAGCCATTTTAACCCGAAAGGCACCCCTAGGGGGGGGGGGCAACCGGAGTTTTTCCGGAAAATCCGTTCTGTTACTTTTTTTATTCACATCATGTTTAATGTTTGTGCAAAATTTCAAAAAATTCTAATGCGTAGTTATTGAGAAAAGTTCGGACAGACGAATGGACCAACGGACAAGAGTGAATTTACAGGTCCACCTTCCTTTTATCGAGTGGGGGGGGGGACCAAAAAAGAAGAAAAGAATGAAAAAAGAAAGACAGATCACCAAACCAGAAAAGACAGGAAAGAGAGAGAGAGAGAGAGTAAGAGAGAGAGAGAGAGAGAGAGAGAGAGAGAGAGAGAGAAAGCAAGAAATAAAACAAAAATAAAGGAAACCAGCAAAATAAATAAATACCAGAATAAACTTTTCTGCCGATCTAACCTTCAATTTTTTTCAGGTACGTGTTGTTGAAGTCCGAAATCTTTATGCAGAACTCGGGAATCTGCACGGAATTTCGAACAAAACCCTTTATTTGATCCACGGGAGTAGATTGTTCCCGTTCTGTCAACCATAACCGGGCAGGAGCCTTAAGTAATTTTCTATTATCAGTTCTATAAACAGCGTCGGCCTTCTACGATTAAAAAGAGAACCCAGCAGCTCCAAAGTAGACACATACATTAAATTAATAACGGAATGACTCAAAGCAAAAAGATTCCAAATAAAAATTAACGAAAAATAAACGTTACATCTAACCTGAACATAAAAGTCCGCCAGGAGAGAAAACAAACACACACACGCGCGCGCGTATGCGCGCACGCACACACACACACACACACATATATATATATATATATATATATATATATATATATATATATGTATGTATATAAAATCTCATCAAATTACTACAGATTCTTATGAAGCAAATACTAAATTTCATAAGTTGCAGACGACCTGAGAACTCTTTTAATGCCAATATCTGCAACAACAGGAAAACACTCTTCGGCTAAGGATCTTCATCCTGGACCCCCAAAATCAACAGAAATTAGACCATTCTTGTAATGATCCGGTCCCTGCTGATTTTCGGTAGGAGTAAAGTTATGTGCAGTTCTAGGATGTCCACCCTCCCAGACCTTGCCTTCTCTCTTTGGGTTAGTTTATTACTGAACGCCTGATGTGCCCTAACCGAGGAATGCCTACGGGACTGCCCAGGCATTTTTTGCAGGTCAGAGTGCCTCTCCTCTGGGGAGATGACTTCTCAATCCCATTTTCCTACCCTGGAAGTTCTTGCGGTGGGACAGAACTAAATATCAACAATACATTTGATGATTGTTGATAAAAAACTATTAGAGCATACACCAAAAAATACCAACGCAAACTAAACGAAATTTCAGTTGAACCCATTTGACAACAAAACACCAATATCTGGGAAGTGATAGTTGCTAAGTGGTTAACGACACAGTGTGGTGTGCCAAGTTCGAATCCAGTTCGCTTCACAAAAACACTTTCAATTAGAGATGTTGGCAACCTTCACATGGTTCCTACCATAAAAAACTGATGTCTTTCTAGAAAGAATTCTAACTAGAGAGATATCAGAGAAACTAATGCCAACGTTATAATTACATTATTATATTAATGATCTTCCAAATATGAAATGAACGATGCCTCTCTTCATTGTGTCACGGATCCCGAAATCATTCCACAAGCAAAGCATTCTCTAAATCACACAAACTTTTCAAACCTTTTAACAAAATAAAATAAAAACCTATTAGTTAGATTCATCAGACAACTGTTCTAATTTTGAGTGTGATCTTTCACAATGTTTCGGTCGATGTAACCTCCAACCTTCTTCAGGTATATCTTGTCGAACTTGGGAATGTTTCTGTCGAATTCGGGAATTTGGACGGAATTTCACAGGGATAGCATGCTCTTGTTACGTCAGCCATGACTGGATAGAGGTCCTAAGTAATTCACAATTGTATTTTTCGATTGCCCACACTGTGAATTGAACCGTCAACCTTCAAGTGAATATCACTTTTACAATTAATTTTTCCAAGTACTCTAACTGCTGCGCTACAGGTCCTTGCTGAAGAAGGTCGGAAGTTATATTCACCGAAACGTTGTGAGAATCACACTCAAGATGAGAACAGTAGTCCGATGAATGCAGATAACCAATAATAACAATCCTCATCTCAAAAATTTAGAAACCAAAATCCTGTTCCATATATTTCTGATGTGTTTAAAAGAATGATGACGAACAGTTATGTATTAACAATCTATAATGATACATCTATTGTCATCCAGTTGCGACGAACGAATAGAGTCAGTGAGAGTGAAGGGAAAAGAATGCACGGCAGTTAATGAAAGTTCATACCTTGAATTCGTTAACCAACCGCTTTCTATTATATATATATATATATATATATATATATATATATATATATATATATATATATATATATATATTATTATTATTATTATTATTATTATTATTATTATTATTATTATTTGGGGTAAACAGTAACATATGGTCGTTACAAATAGCCATCTGTTTCAACCAAAGAGACTTCATCAGGCGACCTGGAACCTCTCGACGCCAAAAAGAAAAATGAAAAATGGGGTAGATTAGAGAGAAATTAAATTTTTTGATTTCTCTCTAATCTGCCCCATTTTTCATTTTTCTTTTTGGCGTCGAGAGGTTCCAGGTCGCCTGATGAAGTCTCTTTGCTTGAAACAGATGGCTATTTGTAACGACCATATGCTACTGTTTACCCCAAATAATAAAAAATAGTTTGCTCTTTTTATTGAGCACTATTTAACAACCTCGTTGTCTTCATTAGTTCTAACTTGAATATATATATATATATATATATATATATATATATATATATATATATATATATATATATATATTCCTTTCAGACGAGGCTTCATAATTTGTGAATTTACTTGTTTTGCAGACTGTTATCCTCATCTTCATAGTTGTTGTTGTTTTACCACGTTTCGGCCAACGCATTCTCTGGCCTTCTTCGGGTGGTTAATCGCAATGGGATAGCAATGCTGGGTCTTGTAACTGTATCACCAGAAACTACTGCCTTCCATAGCTGTCGTTGTCTCACCACGTTTTGGCCAACTAATCCTCTGGCTTGCTTTGGGTAGGATTGAAACCGCTATCTTCAGACAATGCTCACCTGAAACCGTAAAGACTCAACGCCTCTATCCACTGCGCCACGGACCCTGAAGATCAATACACACACACACACACACACACACACACACACACACACACACACACACACACACACACACACAAGTCAATACACAACCGCTTTGATCTCAATTTGAGCCGATAAATATAACATTTTCAGACACGTATCCTCAACTTCCACACCCATCCACGAAGCTCGTATACGCACTCAATTCACTGACCCGCTCGATTATCGCTTCATTCATGTCCTGCCCTTCTTCGCCAAATTTTTTGAGTCTTTAATCAATCAAGCCACCATCTTGTAATTGCTAAACTTCTTTATGACCAAACAGCATGAATTTAGGCAGGCCCGTTCTACCGCATATATTTTAACCGTCATCTCTGAACGCATATGCCACGCACTGAATAAGGCAGGGGAAACCATTGATATAATCCAAAGCCTCTAATAAAGTCTGGCATGAAGGGCTTCTCACAAAAATTAAATCCTATGATATGTCTGGATGAATACGCAACATAATCGGATCCTTCCTAGACAAGAGAAAAATTTGTCTTCGATACCCATACGTCTAAACAAGATGATATTAATGCAGGCGTGCTCCAGGGGTCGATCTTATTTATTCCTGGTATTCATAAATTACCTCCCTGATAAAATTGTGCCCGAGATAGGTATATTTGCTCGTGACACCACACTCTGTAATAGACATGAGAGCAATAACGAATGCACACATATCCAAGGTAATGGCAGAAACTCTAGAAAATGACCTTTAGACGATAATGAAATTGGATGGTAAGATTTCATTCTAATAATACTAAGCTTCTTCCCTTTAGCTAGTACAAAATAACTTTCTCAACCACCAACTGTCATGACAAATGAGACCCCTACTCGAGAACCCATGATTCAAACTCCTCGGCTTAACATTCATATGCAATATGAATTAGAACAAATACACTGAAGGCATTGCCAAGGCTGGTGCAAAGAATTATTCGCATCAGAAAGCATCCTATATCTCTACAAGGCCACAATGCGCCCATGCATGGAGTATCGTTGCTAGATCTGGGCTGGGGGATCTACCACTAATCTCTCACTCTTAAACAAGTTCTAAAAACCAGTCTCACATCTAACAGGCCAAGCTCCAACTCCTGTCTCATCGCCGCCATATTGCACCCCTGTGCCTGTTTTACAAGTACTTTAATAGAATTTGCTCTGAAGAACCCATAGCACTTCCCCCGATCTACATACTTCCGGCTAACCTGACAAGCAGTAAAATCCTACGCCTTCACTGTTGAGGATCTATATGCCGGAAAGCCATCTACTACTAGGATATTATCCCATTGATTATTGTACACACAATAACTCTTATCCCCGAGTGGCTTCTGGGCCTTGATAAGTGGTGTTACCCCTTGTAAAAAAAAAGTTCAACGTAAACAAGTTATTGATGAGCCGTTCCACTTAAGTTAACAAATTTACCGTTTCCATTACTAACGATTACTATATTGTCCAGTTGACTACCGTACACTCTTAACCCTTATCCTCAAGTGATCTCTGGGCCTTGATAGGTGGTGATTCCTATGTAAAAAAAATGATCTAAAAACCGCTCTCTAAAAAACCAAACCAAACCAAACAAAACAAAACAAAACAAAACAAACAAACAAACAAACAAACAAAAAACGGATAGCATTACACAATAGGAAATGTGTAAAGCTTCAGCATGATAAACCGAGACTTCATACAGCAAGAGTCACTCCGGAAAAGGTAATGAGTTTCAATTGCGAAATTTGTCTTATCCGCCTTATTCATCTGATATTACTCCATTATACTATTATCTAAGTATCACTTAAGCAATAAAATTTATGAAAATGATGGCAAACTAAAAAATGATCTGAATTTGTTTTTCTGTGAAAAATCAAAGGCATTTTTTAAAGAACACATCAAGAAGCTAGTTTATCTTTGGACGGAAGTCATAGAAAAAGAAGCGAAATTATTGTAAAGGTTAAAAACGTTTCAGATGTTTCAGTAATTCCGTTTCTGTCCAACACATTTGTATGCGTTGGACAAAACCGATATTACTTTCTTTTCAATCTTACATAAAATGCACACAAACACACACACACATACACAGATACATACATACATACATACATACATACATACATACATACATATATATTTGTGTGTGTGTGTGTGTGTGTGTGTGTGTGTGTGTGTGTGTGTACAAATGGATTGGAATCCGGATGGTCTCTGTAGAGCCCTTTAAAAGGTAAATTCGAAAATATGGTTCAAATAAAGTAAAAAAAAAAAAAAAAACAGGACGCGAAACAAAATATAAAAGAAAAATCACCCCAAATATAGGAACTTTAATAACCAGATATTTTATTATTATTACTAGCGGGGGTACCCGGCGTTGCCCGAGTGTTTGTTTCCAGGACGGGGGGGGGGAGTTTTAAAAAATGTTATGGTAGGTAAGTAGGAAGGATCAAACCCGGAGTCATGAGTAAAAGTAGGAAAATAAAGTGTGAGAAAAAAACAAAAAAAAAAAAACATCTGCAACGTTAACAGTTCGGCCACCAAGAAAAGTCCATTCCAGTTGTTTAGGAAAAAAAAACAAAAAAAAAACGACTACGGTAGGTCGGCGCGAACGTGAAAATATAATGTGAATTGTCCAGCACGCTAACCACTACGCAACAGAGCACTGCAGCTTAGTTTAGTGATTTTAAATAACTTCACATGAAAGAACTACGAAGCCAAACCGGTGTTCTCTTCTCAACTGTTCCTTGTGAACGATCCCCAAACGGTGTTAAGTGGTGGCAGGGGGAGGAGGAATTTATTAGAGAGAAAATATTTTACCACTTCCATTGATCTTAACCGATTTTGGCCGTGACTTCTCAGCAGAAAAAGTACAGAAATCTAAGATTATCGAGGAATTTGAGAAATAATAAGCCTATAACACACCTCAGATATTGTTCTGCCGTTTGTGCATATTATATTTGTATGAAATATCTTGATTTTTAATCCTATTAATGTCAAAATCAGACGGGGAAAAATGAGTTCATTTTATTTATATAGAGAAAGAGAAGAAGAGAAGAAGATTATTATTATTATTATTATTTTTTATTTTATTTTATTTTATTTTTTTACGTGTCCAGGCTAATTTCAACAAGTTTTTTTTAATTCATTTACCGTAAGTCCGGTAAATATCTAATAACAGAGTTCATTTTTCACAAAGACGGGGATTTTTGCTGTTACTTCACACTTTTATGCCGCAAACAGAAAAGAGCTGTGTTCTTTTCTTCAAACCCGCAGATAGTTTCGTTAAAAACAAGGATCCAATGTAAAAAAAATGAAGTAGAAAGATGGCCAATCAAAAAAGAAAAGAATATTCAAAAGCGGTGTATGCAAAAGTAGGATTCAATCAATCCAAATATGAATTGGTTTCGTTTCGCTTTCTGAACAAAACTTAATTGGATTTTCGCAAAATAAAAGAAACAACTATAAAGGCTTCAGTGTATGCAAAACGAACCGCGAATATGAAGAATATTTGGGTTATAAACGAAACCGGATATTCAAATGATATTGTAGTCGACGAAGGAGTTATCTCTGGATATATATATATATATATATATATATATATATATATATATATATATATATATATTAGACATAATGAGGAGATTATAGATATATAAATACCCGTTCACATACACTTTTCACGATAAAGCTAGAACCCAGAATTAGATAGAATCGAGCAATTACATCGACAACGGGCAACGCCAGTCCCAAAGTGGGCTTCGATGTACTGTATCTCATCGGAGCACGTCACTGATGAGATGCAGTACATCGAAGCCTACTTTGGGTCTAGCGTTGTCCGTTGTCGATGCAATTGCTCGATTCTATCTAATTCTGGGTTCTAGTTTTATCGTGAAAAGTGTATGTGAACGGATATATATATATATATATATATATATATATATATATATATATATATATATATATATATATATATATATACTAGTAGGCATCGCCAAAACTGGGGGGGGGGGCAGGTAAGTACTTTTTGACGGACCGTCTTTTTAAAGATCTACCAAAAATCAGGTAATTATCCGATCAATACGAAATTTTCAGCGATTATTAAGAGAAGAATGAACTTTATAACAGTGTACTTATTTTTCATAAACGATATATATATATATATATATATATATATATATATATATATATATATATTTGCTTACATCTTTGAGGGGGTACAAATATGCTTAAAATAATTATCTGAAACTAAACACAACATATTGTGTTGTTGTAAGGGACAGAATTATAGATTTAAAAAAATGGTTTGCATACCTTATTTTGACGTCTGAATATCAGAACTTCGATTGTGTTTAATTATCCCGCTTTTGAGTTTTGAAGTATGAAATTCGGTGAATATGTTAAGTAAAATAATTAATTTAAGTTAAGCAAAACAAAAAAAATTATTTTTAATATTTATGCGAAAAAAAGCCATTTTAAAATCTTTGATAAATAAATTATCAATTTTTTTTAGCGAGCCGAATAATGCATGACCATTATTAAACAGGGCATGCTTTGAAGAATCGATACAAAAAAAATTCGATAAATATTGTGCCCTTTGTGTTAAATATAGCATCATTTTTTCGATCCCGTTTGAAAACGTTTGCCGCCTTTCGACTACGGTGGACCAAACGCGCTGAAATAATTTTTTTTATTCTGCTTTAAATTGCCCCTCCCCCATTTTGGGGAGCCTGCCCCCCACACACATACACATTAAAAACCAAACTCATACAAATGGTCACCCATCTGGTACTAGCCAGCCTCGTCACTGAAAAATAAGTTTTTTTTGGCCTGTTTTGTCTTCCATAGTTTGCATTTTATTAAACACAAACGTAAACATTGTCGATCTAGACTCTAGATCGACGCGAAGTAACTGGTTGCCTATATGAATAAGTGGAATTATTTGAAATCCAGGTACTTATATTATTATATTTTTGCATATTCTCATAGAAAATCATCCTAAATCTTAGTTAGACAACAAATAAATAAATTAGTTCAAAAACCTTCTTTTTTTTTTTTTTTTTTTTAAATATTTATGTACGTTTTTTGTGCAAGACAAAAAATGTCAATTGTTAACTTTTGGGGAAAATGTAACATTTAAAATTTAATTAAAAATAGTAGAAAAAGTTTTACATTATTCTGTTTTCTATATGATAAAATTCAGGGTTTTATCTTTCTGGGGGAAAAAAGTTACTCAGAAATAATGGATTTTAATAAATGTAATTTCTTTTTTTAAAAACAACAACTTGATTTTCGGCCATTTTTCGCGGTGCCTATATACTAGCATGGATACCCGGCGATGCCCAGGTCGACCTGAAGTTCCGTTTAGAACAAACCTGCTATACTAAGGATATTAATCATTTTCATTTCAATACCCCGACAATTTCAAAAATAAAAGTACGGATAAAAACATATAAATGTAATCACCCTCCAAAAGAAGTATATGATACCCTCTCCACCAGATATTTCGGCAGAATGGATACAAAAAGAAGTTATTCTCCAGATATTGAACACTTTTGTTGCTCGTGCGCTGGACCCCACCACCGCCCAAAACATATAAATAAATAAAATAAAAAATAAAGGAATCAAAACAACTTTTGTTTCAATAAAAATAGCAACGAGTGTCGGAGCGACCGAAAAAAAAATAACCGTGTATGAAGACTCCAATCTGAAAAGCGCATAAAGGGAAAAGCTAATTTGCCCACTGTAGAAACAATAACGTTATAAACATTAACGCGTATGAAAAGTTTAAGAACAAAATGGAATTCCTTTTATTGACTTTTTTTTTTGTAAATAAAAGAAATTTTTGACTTATTTCTTTTTTTTGGGGGATGTGTCAATTTTCGGAACGCTCAATAGTCGTTTCACAAATAATAAAAACAGACAAATGAGATGAGATCTTCGTTTATTGGTAAGTGTTTTATTTATTTATTTATTTTTCAATATTTAAAAATAAAGCAAAATATCTTTCTGTCTAGACGAAATTATTTTCCTACGCAAGAAACGTCTTGCGATTATCAAATTATTTTATGTGGGAAGAGTTTCTTTTTTTTATCTTTCGAACGTATAAGAAACTCGTCAGGGGAAAATAACTCTACCCGTTTCTAAAAAAAGTCGATGTCGAAAATAATAATTCCAAATAAATTAACTTAAATACATTATCATTATAATTATTATTTAAAGTTTATAATATAACGATCTTAAATAGAACACTTAAAATAACTATCGCTAGAAACTTTAACTAACATACAGCTATTTAATAAAATCGGTTTTCTTTAATATATATGCAAATGAGATAACCTCTTAATCGTATATTTTGAAAGAACCATACTATATATAGAAATACATGAAATATTAAAGTAATGGACCTTTTGTATATATTAATCAAATTGTGAACAGACAAACACAGGCAGGAATACGAATTATATATATATATATATATATATATATATATATATATATATATATATATATATATATATATAAATATATAACACTTAGAAGAATTTGAAAACAGCCTCATTAACCTAATCAAAAAAATAAAATTTAAGAAACCCAACAAGCACCCCAACCCAATAGTCAATAAAAAACGGTTTAGCACGTAAGATTAAAAATAGGACAGAACTCTTTGTATCTGCGGATAAACTAAAAACTATTGTAAATTGAACTACCAAGCTTATGAAGGCCTGATATATAAAGAACTAAAAAAAAAATCATATAAAGAAGTACCGCAAAACTCAGTACAAACTATCAGTGACCAGGCTAAGAATCTCCTCACTAGCATGAACCTAAACAATCACACAGAAATCCTCACCCCCAGCTAATCCAAGATTCTCTTTAAAGGACCATAAACCAGACTTCATAAGCAACTTATCTATCAGGCTTATTTGCCCTTCAAAATCAGATCTAAGAAAAATAAATAAAAACATACTAGATAGAATAATACCAAATATAAAAAAAGAAAATAAGTTTCTCTCCCTGACAATGTTATAAATTGGTTCCTAAACCTAAAAGACAAATCAAGGTAAAACTTCATAACATTTGACATTGGCAACTATTACCAATCAATCTCTCCTATCTTATTAGGCAAGGTACTACTCATACTAGCAAAAAATAACTCAGACCTCTCCGAATTAGAAATTAGACTAATTCTACTAGCAAGAAAAACTTTAATACAATTTGATAATAAACTCTGGACCAAAAAAGACACACCAGATGACTTCGATATAATGATGGGATAGTCAGACTCTGCTTAGGTGACAGATTTGGTCGGAATCTTCCTATTAAATGTATTTAAACACAGATTCAGCAATAGCAATTTGCAGAGAGGCCTGTACAGGGATATTGCCCTATTAGTAACTGGAGCTAGGCCCAGGATGTATAATAGTACCATAATTAAGCTAAAAGAATTCTTTAGCAGCTATGGCCTTATAACAATAGGAAAAGAAAAAAAACAACACCTCAAACTTCTTAGACGTAACCTTAAACTTGAAGGAAGGATTATATTGCCCGTACGATAAACCAAATTTGTCGCTGCACTGTCCACAGATTCTCCAATCATCCCTGATCCGCCATTAAGGCAGTTCCTATATCAGTGTCCAAAAGAATCTCCAACCTCTCTGCAAATTATAACATATTCAATGAAAACTCCAACTTTTATAACAACGCACTAGCAAACTCAGAATATAAAGACACAATTAAGTACGATACGAATAATGGTAAGAAACACCCCAGCACCTTAAGCATAGTTACCCACAGCATGACTAAACGTAAATCTAAGCAAAATAATAAGGCAAGATCGAATCATAAGGATCATATGCAAGATAATCCAAACAATGAAAAGCACATACAAAAGCAGGCACCCCCCCAAAAAAACAAATTAGAAGAAAGAACAATATTTGGTTCAACCCCCCAAACAATAATAACGTCCAAACTAATATCCCTCCAAAATTCTTTAAAATAGTAGAAAATTCATTCAAACATCCTCACAAATGCAGCTCGATCCTAAATAAAAACTCTATAAAATTATCTTTCTCAACCTTGCCTAATATAGCACAAACTATTATAAGCACGATTATTAAGAAAATAGAATCAGTGCAGAAAATAGTTAACGACAATCCAAGTCTAGCTCACCCAAACTGTAATTGTAGCGACTCAAATAGATGCCCACTGGATAATGGCTGTGTACAATCAGGCGTCATATACTCATGCACAGGAACAGAACTTCCATCTACCACGACAGCAAATAACTTGACAGCTCAAGCCGATAGAACTAGTAATACCAGCGAGAATTCGTATAACTCAACAAATAATAGTACACTCACCGAACAACTGATCACGCAACCGATAGGAATAGACGGTACTGAACCGCATACCAAACAACCCCCGGAACATATAAACTCAACTTATCCCCAGATGAATGAAGAAACCCTAAATACACCACACAAAAACCCAAAAATACATGCGTACATAGGATTATCCTCCTTCCCGATAAAAGCCAGAATTTCGAACCACTTACAATCTTTCTCCAGAGAGACCCCTAAGACAAAAAACAACGCTATCTAACCCAGTAAGAAATTTGAAACAAAACAACATAAACTTCTCATTAAAATGGAAAATATTAATAAAATCCAAATCTTACAGCCCAGCTTGCTTCTTAAACCTTAAGTAATAAATTTACTTTATATGAGAGATTTTTTTATTCCTCTTCATTAATTTTTTTATGAGACTGGAGGAGCTATTATATACTGGCCCTATTGGTACATGCGTATATGTATGTGTCTTTGTGCATATGTACATGTGTGAGTGTATGTATGTGTGTATATATGTATATATATATATATATATATGCATATATCTGTGTATGTATATATGCATATATATCTATGCATGTATGTATGGGTATAATTACATGTATATGTTCTCTTTGGGTGTGATTGAATTGGTTCCTTTAGCCTCACTTCTCATCCTATATTATTAATTTTGTATATATGTGCATATGCATTTATACATTTGTATATGGATATATGTGAATTATACATTAAATTATTAAACTATAACTCATGATCTGTAAATCTTTCTTCTCATTTAAACTTCCGTCACAATTTTAAATAAATTTGAGTTATCACTTTCACATAATTATCTTTCTGTCTGTATCACAATAACTCACATGACCTATATTTATATGTTCTAAAAATAGATTCAGTACGTTTGTTTTCTGTCTGCTTCTTTCCCCTTTTTTCTCCCCTTTTTTCTTCGCTATGTCTATTTTTCTTTCTCTCCTCTTTTGTCAGCTTTTCATTACTCTTTCTTTCTTTCTTCTTCTTATTCTTTCTTTCTTTTTCTTCTTCTTCTCTTTTCTTCCTTTTAATTTTTCCCTTTTTTCTTACTGCACCACTTCAATCTTTATTGTTATTCCTTGAGTCTTCAGTTCACCTTTTCCATTGCTATTTTCTTCCTCCATATTGTCTTTTTCTTTTATATTTTAAAAACTTGAATTTAAAAAATTTGAATTTAACTTTCCCGTGATCCGATGGATTTTCCGGAAACATGAACTTACTCTGGACCTTTGACATTCTGTTTCCTGTTCTCATGGATTTTCAATGGACTTTATTGGATTTAGCCTGTCCTTTCTGGATTTTACTCTCTTAGTTAATGGATTTTTATATCATTTTATACTTCAACTTTTTTTCATTGTTTCTGCTTTCATAATTATTATGAAACTTTACAAACATTTACAAACTGTTAAAAACTTTTTAATGCAAATATGATTCAATTCATCTTTATAGTTTCTTTTAATGTACTAATCTGAAAAATTTATCATATATTTTGCAACCCTTTTTCCTCTGATGAGAAGAATTGCATTTTTAAAAATTCTGTGGAATAAGGAATGGAATAATGGAATTCATTATTGAGATTAGTATTATTTATTAATTTATTTATGGCTGACTATTATCCTCATCTTTCTTAGTTGTTGCTGCACGACATTTCGGCCAACTATTCCTCTGGCCTTCGTCAAACGACGGCCAAAGGAATAGTTGATCGAAACGTCGTGAAACAACATTTACGAAAGATGAGGATAATACTTCGCAATAAATAAATTAATAAGGTCTTTCAAATTTATATGTACTCCTTTTAAAAGTCTGTATACTTTCTTTACTGGTTTTTAGTGTTTTTTTAAGAATTTGAATTAATTTTCAATAAGATTTTTGTATTATATATATATATATATACTTCATTTAATCACATAAATTAATATACGAAAGTATTATTTTATGCGTAAACTTTAAGTATTCACTTCAACAGTGCTCAATATATAGGTAGAGTTAGGTAGTAAGTTATAAAAATATATATGGAAATTAAGCTACATAGTCCACGCTTGGATTCGTCAGGCTTATGCGAAGAGTTGTGGTTGTCTCGCGTTTTTATATACGCACATTCTATTGAGTTTTTAGGTAGCCAATCAGATTCCTACTTTCCACCGCACCCTTCCTAATCAGCCAGTGGGCAGGCACTTACAGGACAAAGGCCAAATTGACCTTGGACTCACCCCTTCATTTGCGTGTGCTTTTTTAGCGGGAAGCGTAAATATCTAGTGATTTGACCTATTTTAAACCTAGGTGTAGTTAAATGCATTTTTTATTATGTTAGTTTATATATGTATATATATATATATATATATATATATATATATATATGTGTGTGTGTGTGTGTGTGTGTGTGTGTGTGTGTACGCGCGCGTGTGTGTGTATGATAATTTGTGTTTATGTATGTTTATTTTATTTATTTTCTATTGTTATTGTTAATTTCAAAATTATTTTGTATCGCTATTTCTCTCCTGCAGTTTAATAGATGTTGGGGTTCTTTAAAGTATAGGATAGCAAATGTTTCATGAAAGCGAAATCTACATGGATCGTCTAGGTCTCTACATTTGTTTGCTTGTCTTACTATTTTCCATTCGACTACCGGCGAAGTCCGCTTTCTTTGAGTTCCCAGCATTTGTTTGCTAGTGTTGTTTTCATTCGGTGTTTTTTCTTTTTGAACGTATTTTTGTGGTCATAATAACGGGTTTTGAAATCTAAGAAAGTCATACCTACGTAATATTTCTTGTTATTCGGGTTTTCTTTCGCAAATATTGTAAATATCGTAAAATACGCTTAAATATTATATTTTAATTTATGCAGATTTTGTATTTGTCATTATAGAACCAATTCTATATCGATTATTATAGTGTACCTAATATATAATCGTGATTTCGAAAGAAAAAAATGACTTGTGTACTATCATCTAGAATTGAAACCAAAACATAATGGCCTTCAGGCATATCCGTTAGCGTATGACTTAAATCCATACGCATACGAAAATTGCAAAAAGTAACGTTGTTTAATCTATAACTTTTAATTAACGCATGCGCAGAAAAAAAAGTGGGTATAGTCGACTTACATCAAGGTCAAGGTCAATGTATTTTTTCAATTTGTACTTCTTAGCAGCTACTTTATCGGCTAAAAACCAAATCAAAGGTGGGTTACAAATTCAAATATATATTAAATTTTAACTTTGTAGGCGAAATATTCAGAAAGGAATTTGGTAGAAACTTCTCGTACACACTCCGACAAGGTCACTGTAAATCTGGATAAAAATCTGTAAATCTGGATAAAAATCTGTAAATCTGGATGAAAGCATGCTGAAGAGAGCGTTTGGCTTCCGGTTCATTCCCGAGTTCAACGGCAAAGTGAAAGATATGCAGTTAACAACAGAATATTATGATGCAGAGTTTATCTGTGAGCTATGTTAAATAGACACGATATAACAGGTTCTACCAATGAGACATGGAGCGCTTAGAGAAACATATCGCCAGTTGTTGCACCTTTTTACTGATTCCGCGCTTGCACATCTTCGGCTTTTTGACGCAGTGACAAAATAAGCGCGACTCAGCACGAACGCCGCTACCGAGATGCATATCCGACGGCGGCTAGATGCATGTTGAAGTTTGGCTTACGTATCTCTAATATTATATAAAAGTAACTTTGTCTGTGTGTAGCTTCGTTTCCTACAGGCTCGAAAACGGTTGGGCTAATTTTTTATTAAATTTCACACGAAGGTACTTTATGTGCCTGGCAGTAAATCAACAATAGTTCCTTTGATATAACAGGGGCGTGTTTGAAATGAATGTCTCTGCTTAGAGCACAACTGAAGCATGATACTTGACTTTTGCATTTTAAACTTTATTTCAAGCCATTATTTATAAAATTAATTTTATGAAATAAACAATAGGTCCTCTGCAGGACAATGCAAATTACAATGTATTGTGGACTAAGTCAATGCGGGGAGGCATGTTAAGCTTCCCCTCGGTGCACCGCGATGGGTCCCCAACTAGAGCAGGCAGTCAATCAATCTGATTGAAACATGAGCGATTTCACCGATTTCGATAACAATAAAGATATTACGGGTGTGAAACATTCACTGATCATCACTCAATCCCGTGGAAACACCGAGTCTCCCTGCTAGTATACGCTACATGCAGACGTCGAGTCACCGGTCATACCACATTTTGTAGTATGCGCCCAACGTCGGTCATACCGCCTTCTACTGAAAGTATGAGTTTATGGGGATAAAAACTCACATGTGGTTTCAAGTCAGTATATAGATTCCGGTTCGGTGAGATGACATACAACGCCTAGTATTTCCAAATGGTAAGCCATATCGTACTGGCCAGACTTAACGTCGCTTAACTTAGAGAAACAAACAATGATCAACTTTGTTTAAGTATAATATGAGATGAAAGGCGATGAAAGTTGAAGAATACAATAGAACGTTACTTTCGTCACGCTAATTGGATTTAGAGTGCAGATCGGGTCCTTCGCTCTCAAAAAAGAGATAAATAAATAGACATCTGTGTGGCCTGGGGATCTTATTTGGGTTTGCCCCCCCCCCAAAAAAACAAACAGACAAACAATGAACCAGTCAAATAATGGCGATTCAATTTTGTTGTTTATGTTCTGAAAATATATCGAGGATATTAATTACGTGTTTCAGGATACTTTTTTTTTTTTTTTAAATAATCGAAAGTTTTTATTTAGAGATTAAAAAAAAAGGAAACTTTATTTGTTTATATCATAGCACATCTTATTGTTAAATGAAAAAAACAAACAAAACAAACAAACAAACAAAAAAAACAACATTAACACCAGATGGAGGGAATGTTCGAGATACGGAGTCAATCAAGCGTTCACGATCAGAAATTACTTTTGATGTTTTCTGTGTTTTACAACATTTGTGCCGTGACAAAAACGCACAAACATTGACTATTGTAGCAGAACGATTCAAATGAGTATATATATATATATATATATATATATATATATATATATATATATATATATATATATATATATATATAAAAGTGAAACTGTCTGTCTGTGTGTCTGTGTACATTTCCCTACACAATAACTCTGTCAATTTTCAGTCTACAGATTCGAAATACAGGGTACTGAGATTTGGGAAAATCTTTGTAATCGGTTTTCGGCTGTCAAGGGGTCAAAGTTCAACGATTTGACCTTTGAAAACTCTACCAAACTCCTCCGACAATTTTGGGTCTAAACACTTGAAATTTTGGATATAGGTTCCTTGCACATGGATATAACTTAATAACTTGATGTGAGCCCAAGACAATAAATGTTAAGGGGTCATAATAGGCAATTTCTGGTCTAAACATTTTAAATTTTACATGAAGGGTATTCAGAGATAGAGCAAGCTTTTTAATCGGTTTGGGTCGAAAATATGAGTTACCAATGTATGTATGTATGTATGTATGTATGTATGTCTGCCTAAAACTTTCGACAGAGGCGCCGCATTTTTAATAGATCAGTATCGTTTTGAAGTTCGGCATTTTAAACGACAAATATCGAAAAAATTGGCTAAAAACATTAATATCTTCACCTTCATCTGGGTACTTTTCTACAAGGACAGGTCGCTTTTTCGCCGATATTTTCGAAAGTCATCCTCTCCTTTCGATTGTCTAGCCTTAATTAAAACCTACGTCTCTTCTGGTTTGGCGGCGGTCGTAACAGCACAGACGTCAGTTTTTTCCCCGCCCTTTTCCTCCTTTGCGGTACGGGTTCAAGCCTGCCTTCCGACTTACACTGTTTTTTTTTTTTTTGCTCAACACACATCTCCAAACACCCGGGCAATGCCGGGCTGAAATGCTAGTATCTATAAAAGTGAACGTGTGTGTGTGTGTGTGTGTGTGTGTGTACATTTTCCTCCGCAATAACTGTCAATTTTAAGTCTACATACTCGAAATTTAATATACAGGATACTTAGATTTGGGAAAATTTTTATAATCCGTTTTCTCCCAGAAATTTGGCTTTTAAGGGGTCAAAGTTCAAGGATTTGACCTTTGAGAACTCTACCAAACTCCTCCGACAATTTTAGGTCTAAACACTTGAAATTTTAGATATAGATTCCTTGGACATGGATCTCACTTAATAAAGTGATTTGAGCCCCAAACAATAAGGGGTCATAATAGGAGCCAAATTTTAAAAAAACTGACCGCTTTTTTTTTTTTTTTGCTCAACATACACCTCCAAACACCCGGGCAACGCCGGGCTGAAATGCTAGTATATATATATATATATATATATATATATATATATATATATATATATATATACGATGTAAGATGTGACACTAGGGTCGGAAAATAGGATCGCAATCTGACCTGCTAAAAATGAGGCGCCTCAGGTGATTAGAAACAAACTAACACATTCTAAAAAAAAGAGAAGGCGAAGCGTGGGAGGGTGGACCTCCTATAATTGTGATAGCCAACAAGGAACAGGCTATTTCAAAAATAGCTTAGACTCTGTTGGCTTTGAGACTGCCTAAGGCAGCGCCACAACTTACATATATATATATATATATATATATATATATATATATATATATATATATATCTTGTAGTAGACTTAATTTTTTCCTCCACCATCGATATATAAGGGAAAGTGGAAATATTTTTAGACTCTAAAATGCCCAGAAAATTATAAGCTATAAAATAAGCTATATATATATATATATATGATAATTTTTTTAATGTGAGAGATGATGTAATAATTTTCACAGTCAAGCAACGTAGAAGCTCATGAAGCCATGAAAGCCAATAAAACAGATGTCCAAGACTCGAAACATTTTGGTTCATTACTTGAACACATCCGAACTCTGGATTTGAAACTCGAATCGCTTGCATGCGAGGCGAGTACTCTACCACTTGAGCAACCGCAACACACACACACACACACACACACACACACACACACACACACACACACACACACACACACACACACACACACACACATACACACACACATACACACACACACACACACGCACGCACGCACGCACACATATATAATTTCTATTAACTAACATAGATCAAGCAAACTGCGGCGAAATCCGACTATAGAATGTTCCTACTACATCTCAAACAATTTACTTCAGTGAGATAGCATGACCTATCTTTGTATAGCTTTCTACATTTACATATGATCTCATATAGACAGTTCTTAGTCATGATTGTTTTCTGTAGGGGGCTTGATTCTTACAAGCCATTTCTAGAGAGTCGAATCACTCCTGCGTAATGTCTTGATATTATATGAACTGCATATACTTTGATGTTTTTTTCTGACGAGCCCTTCATACATGGTATACAAACTATAGTGACTTTTCGGGTGATGTCTTTCGGCGTCTGGTCCAGATTTCTTGGAGCTGATATCATGCTCTCTGGATAGTTGTTCGGTGGAGCGTTTTTCTTAAACTGTTCATATTCTCTTGATACGCCTTGCTGTTACTACATATTGCTTTTGTTCGGTGTTGTAGGTATCGAACGGTTCCTTTCTTTACATCATATGGATGGTGGTAGTTTCAGTTTATGTATTGTTCAGCGTAAGTTGGCTAACATAAAATCCTAACCAGTGCGGCTTCTCAGCACATCTATGAACGATGATTTTTATTATGTTCTTTTCCTATTGTGAACTGCATAGGCGGGCGGATAGAGTTCACAAAGTCTAGTAATGATTGAACATCTAAATGATGGGATCAGAGTATGAATGTGTCATCTACGTATCGCATCCATATTTTTGGCTTTATTAATGTTCCTATTTACAATGCCTCCCCACGACGGCAGAGTTAGACACCAGGGTCATTTTTTAACGTGGAGAAAGGACAAAAATAAAAATTGTCTCAGCTGTAAAGGATTTCTCCTCCACTAACTGAGAAACAAAAAATTGAAGTGTAGCATCAGAACAGATACTACTCTTTGATCTTCAATGTTGATCCTAACGCCATTTCCTCAAAGTATGTCACATATACATTGGCCTGTACCGGAGGCAATAGTGATGCCATCGCCAGACCTTCTTTCTGCCGATATATATCATTCCACCATGAAGTATGTAATTTTTACACTAAAGGCCAACTGGAATGTCAATTGGAATGCGATTGGAATGTACATTGGAATGCGATTGGAATGTACATTTTAATGCGAGTGCGTTGCTTCAGTGAAACATCCGATGCTAATTCACAAGCAAGTTCTAGAACAGTTACACGTGAGTTGGCTTCGACTAAGGCTCATAATGAATCCTTAACATCCGATGGCCGACCACTACACTCATCATCTTCAAGACTCTCGTCGCCGCCACTAAATTTCTTTAAACCACTATTGTGTTGTTCTTTCAGTCGTGGTCCCTGGGCCAAACGCTTCGTTAATATCGCGAGCTGCTTCGGCAGCTTTTAGCATGTTTTTGGCATAGTTTGAATTGAAAAATATTTTACGAAGACATATTTTAAGCGATACTGAAACCATTGGATCTGGTGTTTGTGAAATGAAGACGAAATCTTTATAGACTGAGGTAATTTCGTTTTGACGGACTTGGTAGGCTGTGCAAGTAAGAAATGTGTAAGATGTAAATGTTAAAATGGCAGTTGAGGTAAAAATTTTACCAAAACGTTCAATGACGAAAAAAAAAAACTTTTAGACTGTAGGTTCTTTGATATTGCAGGGGCACGTTCGGAATAAATGTTTTTGTTTAGAGCAAAATTGAACCAATTGATACTTTACGTTTGCATTTTAAACTTTAATTCGACCCATTCAAACCATTATATGTAAAAATAATTTTATAAAATCAATAGTAGGTTCTCTACAGTGCAATGTAGACTATAATGTATTATGGATTAAGTCACTGCAGCGGGGTTGTGAAGTTTCTTCCCGGTGCATTACAGTGGGTTCCCAACTAGAGCAGGCAATCAATCGATTTGATTTAAAAATGAGCGATTGCACCGATTTCGCTAATAAAAATATGGGAGTGTAAAACATTTATTGCTCATCATTCAATCCCGGGTAACTCTGGGTCTCGCTACTAGTAGATAGATAGATAGATTTCATCCATTTCCAGGAATCATCAGTTCAGAGGATGACTATTCTGCCCGTCGAACTCAAGACTTAAGTCACTTCTCAACTTTCAAGTCTGAACCTCTCTATCGATACGGCTAAGCTAACAACCATGAGGCAAAGAAGAGAATTAAAGTCTATTCATATCTTTACATGCAGATATATCTAGTAAGCTGTTACTGTAGTGTTCAAAAACAAATTTGACAGAACATCGTATCACACACACACACACACACACACATATATATATATAAATTTTAATTCTATATATTGCGGTGTCTGTTAGAGATATCCGGGTTTCATTAATCCGATCAACTCGATTTAGGATAAAATCGTACTCTTATTCGCTAGATAGAAGTGGAGAGATATAGAGAAAGAAAAAGAGATATATAGAGAAAGAAAGAAAGGAAGAAATAGAGAGAGAGAGAGAGAGAGAGAGAGAGAGAGAGAGAGAGGGGGGATTTACTTTGAAAACAAATTTAATTAAGTAGTAAAGTTACATTCAATAAAATAATAAATGGTCCGAAATTCTATAAAACAAGCAGATATGTCACTTATTAAAACACAAACCAATTCCGCGCTTTCGGCTTTTAAGGCGACTGAGTCAGAGTTGTCAAACAATAAAGAAAAACCAGAGAATTGCTGATTACATGCGGCACCAGTTTCTGTCAAAAAGAAGTCAAGCTTCCAGATGTTCCAGATGGCCACGATTCGAATCGCCGTAACAAATTTGATTTTGACAATTACAAAAAAAAAAAAAAAAAAAAAATCACGTTCAATAACTCACGCAGAAATGGCGTGCGTATGAAAAAGGAAAAAAAAATCTCTGTTCTGTCAACCATGCGATTTAATGATGACTGAAATAAGGCGAAATCAAATTTAGGGAGCAAAATCATCTGTCAGACATTTTGATGTCTCATGTTGGTGGACATCCGAGGATAGGGCTGAATTTTCGTCTGTATATAAAACAACATTACCTACTTGTAGTATTCAAATTAAATGAAGTACAAATTAAGTTTTCATTATTCTTTTCGTGTCATCGGTTGGTGAATCTATGTCTAATTTGAGTGTCCTTGATAACGTGCAGAAATGTGTCCGTAATTTGACTGCTCCAACCCTTTCTTTTTCTATGCACCCTCTCTCTCTCTCTCTCTCTCTCTCTCTCTCTCTCTCGAAAGTGTTATGTCGCTAGTCCCAGTCTTTAATATCATGTCATGTGTTCTTCAGAATTGTTTGATCTTTTCTCTGCTTCCTTTGTTTCAGCTTGTTTGACTTATTGGTTTAGTGGTGTTCATCAATTCGCTGTTTTGATGCCACATTGCAATACAGATTCCTTTCCTAAATAGTTCCTTTCCCAGCTTCTGGGCCTCTCTTCAGGTTAACTGCTTTCATTCTTACCAAGTGTTTTGAAGACTAAGGCAAATAAATATCTTCTGCCTTTGCGATGATCATCTTTTGTACTTGTTAGATCCTTAGATAATGTGGTTTTATGTCTTGTCTGGAGCGATTCCCACATATATATATATATATAATGGTAATTAGTAAAAAGCTGAAGAAGGTGCTCAATACTATTGCAGAGCAAACATACATATTTTTTTTAATTTTATTACCGTTTTATCTGTTTAGTTACACATGTTTTTGTTAACGAATGATACCAATGATCCAGCAACTTCGTCAGACAAGAACAGAAGTGGTTCAAGTCTGACGAAGTTGCTGGATCGCTGGTATCATTCGTTAACAAAACCATATGTAACTAAACTGATAAAACGGTAATGATATAATATATATATATATATATATATATATATATATATATATATATATATATATATATATATATATATATATATATATACCGATGCGAACTCCAATCGGTGCATGCCGTTTATAGTTATGTATTTTGTAGGAAGAGCTTTTTCACATGCTTGAAAACAAAATTCCACCCATCATAGTCTTGGTACTAGGAGTCGATATTTTTCTTGCGTTATCACATGTGTTGTTTAGCAAATTATACAAGTACCTGCTAAAGGCACATTCAGTTCTGAATAATTGTACGGCTCGATAAGGCTTGCCCACTTTTACCACTCTGTTTTTATACCTCATTGTAATATAGCTTCCTGTTCCAGTGTCTTTTTTTTTCGAAGAAATGCAGGTTTGTGGAACCCTTTTCCTGCTGACTGCTTTCCTCCTACCTACAGAATTTGTCTTTTGAAGACTAATGTCAATTGATATCCCTTGTATTTGCGAGAATCATCTTCCATTGTTGTTAGCACCTTACATCAGGTGGTTTTACACCTTGTCTGGGACGATTTTCATAAAAAAAATAAAGACGTATTTCCATAAAAATGAATGGTGTGCACAACGACATTGATAAAAATTAGACGTGATATAGAATTTTGCGATTGTCAATCCGTAAAATGAAATCAATATGATACGATCAGTTTCGAGCCGTAGCAATCTTAGAATGCGAAACACAATTTGTGTATTCATATTATTGCGGACTGTTATCCTCATCTTCATAGTTGTCATAGTTGTCGTTGTTTCACCACGTTTCGGCCAACACATCCTCTGGCCTTCTTCGGGTGATTAACTGTGACGGGATAGAAATGCTGAGTCTTGTAACTGTATCCCCAGCAATTACTGCCTTCCATAGTTGTAGTTGTCTTACCCCGTTTTTGGCCAACTAATCCTCCGACCTGTTTTGGGTAGAATTGAAACTGCTATCTTCAGAATGCTCACCTGAAACCGTAGAGACTCAACGGGACCTACCCGTGGCGCAGTGGATAGAGGCGTTGAACCTTTACAGTTCCAGGTGAGCATTGTTTGAAGGAGTTGGTTTTGATCCTGCCCAAAGCAGGCCAGAGGGTCACCAAAACCGCGGCGAGACAACAACTGGAAGTAATTACTACGGATACAGTTACAATACTCAGCATTCCTGTCCTGTCGTGTTTAAAAAATGAATAGACAAATTATGAAGCCTCATCACAAAGGATTCCAAAAAATATAAATAATATATAAAATGAAAGAATGTTTAAAAGTTGGGGAAGTAATGTGTCCATCTGGGGGAAATTATGCACCCTTATCTAAAAAAAGAAAAAAAATTTTTTATCCATTTTTCTTTTTTAGATAAATAAATTAGTGTTTTTTTAAATGTTTTTTTTTGTTTTTTTTTAATTAAAAAGAATTTAAAATCATACAAATAGATATGTATTCTTTCTGTGTGTGTGCGCGCGCGTGTGTGTGTGTGTGGCGAAAAAAGACACATAACCTCACACCCCCAAATCTACATCACCAACGTGAATGGGAATATGTAACCGAACAGTGTTGCAAAAGAATAAAAAAAAAACACACACACACACAAAGAGAATGTCGTCATTTAGAAAAAAAAAGTTTTTTTTTTGTCAATTTATTGCAAAACCAAAGGTAAGAGAAAGACACGAGAAATTTTTGCTGCGAATATAACGACGACTTGCCAGCAACGGAAAAGAATAAAAGGAATCCGGGAGACGCCACTATTAAATGAGCCAACTACTTACGTGTCAAAGAGATATTAAGCGTTTTCTACTATTGGATTGAGTGTGGGCCAAATAGTAGTGATCGAAGCACCCTCTCGCCCTATCGCCCGGTGCTAGGCAGATGCATCATTGATGACTTTAATTGTGTTATATTTCGATATTTAGTAGGTAAGGGCCGTCATGTCAAATCCGGATAGATGGTGGAGGTTTAGACCTCTTGTGATATCTATGAATAAGCCCATAAGAAACATAAGGAAGAGAAATACGTTAATCCAATCCAACGCAGCGCGGCTGTAGCCGAGATTGAACTCACTGCACGAGTTTGTAGTGTAATTCGAATCTTGTTGGTAACTGAATACTTGATGCTTCTCCAGAGTTATCAAGAGTAATCTTATCCTGACGACATCACTAGACAGGGTGCCTACCACAGCCTAAGAGAGTAGCATCTACCCTCGAGAGAAGGCTAGACCGCACCAGTTTCTGAACCTGGTATTTTACCTCGCTGTACATACAGAGCCTCGCCTTCCCAAATTGTTATCCATTTGTACTGGCCAGGCTCAACGTTGCTTAACTTCGGTGATCTAGCGAGAACCGGTGTGTCAGTATGATTGTGCCGTATATAATTTTTAAACTGTTAATAGTAGATACGTTAATATGTATATAAGTTAATAGTTAATTTTATCAAGTATGTTGTTTACAAATGAAATATTTTATATAAAAATGCACAAAGATATATGTTTAAAATTCCGAAAATTGTATACACAAATTAAGTCAAAATCATTCATTATGTGGGTGCAAATAATAATCTATATACATAGTAGTAGATTTTTGTATGTGTGTGTAAATATTTAACAGATAAACACTTAAACTAATTGTCACATAACACTGAAATTAACGGGAAATAGTAATTATACACCAAATATGTTTTTAACGAGAAATTTTTTGTTTGAATCGATAAATAATGCATACAGAAATATGTCAGCAAGTTAAAATGCAAAATATTCATTCCAATTTGCCAACATATTTCTATTAGTTTTACGCGTGCGCAAATTCAATGATAGCTAGAAGTGATTTAATTAAAAAAAAATCTATCCATCAAATTATAGGGAACGCGGTTGGAGTGCTGAATGTTTTGGTTTCGATTCTAATTAAGGGCAACCAAGTCATTATTTTTAAACTTTTAAAATTAGTACTATATCATTCAAACACTACATTGTTTGAATATATGGTTAAGTGGCAGTTTTAGTCATTTAGAACTGCTTTAAAGCTTCACCGTTCACTAATATATTTCCATCAAATTTCAAACAATTACCAAAGTTTATAGCTCACCCTCTCAGCAATATTGTGAAAAAAATTCCAATTTTCGTTCAGCAAAACAAAAGTTATGATGAATTTACTGGTATTCAAAATCGTAAAAAAAAACGTAAGAAGGTGAGCGACGTTTTTTATGGCTTTAGCAACTAATGTTGCTACCAATTCACTGCTTTCGCGAAAAGAGAAGTAACAAGTAAAGCAGAGAGAATGAAAGAATGAAAGGGAGATAATTGGGGGGATTTTATTGAAAGCATACGGTTGCCGTACATTGTTATTGCATATGTGTATCTTATGTTTATTGGGGCAAAAATCTATAATCTTCAACAATCACTATGCTCTGCTGCAGCGTAAACACCATATTTCAAAATTTTTAAATGTTGATTTTAAGAAATTGGGAAGCTTCATTTGAAAAAGGAAATTCATTAGAGAAATATTAGAGAGGTCGGGCTACTTTTAAGTGCCCCCCCCCGTATAATATAAATGTATAGTACTTAACAGAATTTGCTAAAAATATAGATGGATGTACCTCGAAATTTCGTGCAGATTCCCGAGTTGGAGAGAAAGATTCCCGAGTTCGAGAAGATGCAACAGAAACAAGTGAGGTTGCATAGGCTGAAACGTTGTGAAAATAACAAAAAGATGAAGAATCCAAATAATGTGGATAAGATAATGTTGTTTTAAATCTTTTATGTATAAACCTTCCAAAACTTTCAATCTTTTAATACATGAGAATTTGCTAAGAATTTTGAAAGCAGCAATTTTTATCAAATTTCGAAGGGTCCTACAATAAATCATTCAGCTTTAAATATTAACATAAGATTCAAATGCCATGCTCTTTAAATTTAGCTGAAGAAGGGCAGAGGATAATCTATGACACAAAAATTATCGGTCAGTATAGAATATGTGATCGTGAAATCAATTGGAATTTCCGTTTTATGTACAAAAAAAAAAAAAACAGACTGAAAATGTTTGTAGTTCATTGGCTTGACAGAATCATATGTTGATTTGCCACATGCAATAATATGAACGTCTAACTTCGAAAATGCGTTTGACCTTCATTTATATACTATATACAGGAAAACTCAGCGTTGCTGTGGGATTGAATGACGATCATAACTATGCACCTTTTCTAGTATGCTTATGGCACCATATGATTTTATTTGTTTTTATTACATCCCTTCCTTCGTTTCTCCCGCTAATAGATTCGGAAAAAGCTGAAATGTTGAAAACTCTCTTTAATCTTCTAATAACATAAATCTCAACTGTTTAAATATATGTATGCATATATGTATGTATGTATGTATGTATGTATGTATGTATGTATGTCTAAAACTTTCGACAGAGGCGACGGATTTTCACGAGATTGATATCGTTTTGAAGCACGACCCTTCGGACGACAAATATCGAAAAATTGTCTAAAAACATTAATTCCTTCGCCCTACATTGGGAACTTTTCTACAAGTTTTTTTTTTGTTCGCCGATATTTTGAAAGTCATCGCCTCTTTTCAATCGTCTAGCCCTTATTTAAACCTTCGCCACTTCCGGTTTGGTGATGGATGCAACAGCAAAGACGTCACGTCTTTTACATGTTCTTTTCCTCCTTCGCGGTACAGGTTCGAACCTGCCTGCCTACTATCACTTTTTTTTGCTCAACACACACCTCCAAACACCCGGGAAACGCCGGACACCCAGGCTTGTCTATAATATAAAGCTCACCTGTATCTTTAAATGTATGTATGTATGTATGTATGTATGTATGTATGTATGTATGTATGTATGCCTAAAACTTTCGACAGAAGCGACGGATTTTCACGAGATTGATACCATTTTGAAGCTTGCCGTCTAAGGCGATAAATATCGAAAAATTGCCCCAAAAACATTAATTCCTTCACCCTCAACTGGGCAGTTTTCTACAAGGAGGGGTTGATTTTGTGCGAGCCATTTTTCAAGTCATTGTATCGGTTGGATTGACTTTGGCTAATTGTAACAGTCCGAACTTTCGGTCGCGCCATGGAGTAGCGGTAAGACGTCATATTTCTTTCACTTTGTTTTTCGCCTTCGCGTCACAGTTCGAGCCTATCTGCCTACTACCACTTTCTTTTTGCTTTTTAATTTTTTTTTTTTTTTTTTTTTTTTGCTCAACACATACCTCCAAACACCCGGACAACGCCGGGCACCCAGGCTAGTATATATATAGTTTACACTTGATTAAAATCGGATATACGTACTTAGAGTTTTAAGCAGGTTCTGTCTCCATGAGTCACTTAGAGGTGGGAACATGTAGAGATTCGGCACTTCTACCTTTCAAACGTTGATTTAGTTAAGAAGTGAAGAACATTAATTTTCCATCTTCCCAATTGATCCGTAAATCCTGTTATAGTATATCTTGTTCGTGGTCTCTTAGTCTTACCGGATTCCATTGCACGAATCCATTTAATCTGGTGGTATATCAAGCTGAGTGCTGCTACTAAAGACAACATAATGAGGAGGTGTACCATTCTTCGTATGAGCCAGTGTAAAACCATGCTTAGGAGGTCTTTGAACCTCGGATACGTTGTTATTTGGTATATTTGATCAGGATTTATTTGTAGGATGCACTATGCGCATGCCAGGTTGTCCTGACAAACTATTGTACAAAGAGACCGAATACACTCGGGGTAAATTTAGTTATGTGTACCTGCGTGCATTTACAATTTTATTACATATGAATGCGATTAATAGAAAAGTTTTATTCACTTGTTAGCAAAGAAATTTCAATTTTTTTGTTAGTTTAATGTAGAATGAACTTGTTTTGCTTTGCTTGAGTTATTGATTGATCTTTATTTTCGTTGTTGTTCTCGAAGAATTTTATACATGTGATATGCACTTGATCAAACTAGGATATATTTGAAGTTGTAAAAAGAAGTTAGGCCTCCAGAGCGTCCTTGGTTTAGAAAGCCATTTAGAGATTCGGGACCATTTCCATTGCCTTTCCGATGACATTTTTTAAATATGATTTTAATTTCATAGAAATAGAATATATTTGAAATTTTGAAATATTTATGCCCACCTTAAGCGTGCTCTAAGATATTTAGAAACATTTCTATTGTCTTCACGGGTAAAGTTTACGCTTTTAGATTTTATTTCGATTCTCTGACCTTTCTTTTTTAAGAAACAAGCAAGATTAGCGATATCCATAATTTCATCTCACATGTTTAATTTTTATCCTGACCATTTAAACTATCTAAACTTCTCAGAAATTTATTTTGAGCTTCATTTTACTTTAACCTATAATGAGGTCCCTGATTTTGGTAAGGCCATTTTGGATGAGGATAGGGTCTTTGAGTTCAGTTAAGAACGACATTTAATATAAATTCTTTATAAAGTTATATACTAAAGTTATATATATGAAGGAAGTAACTGAAGGATGTATCCAGTCACGCATGCGTATCGAAATAGAAATAAATGAAACAATGAGGATATTAGGGTCACCAGTTAGCAAGTGCTAACAAAAACATAAACAGAGTTTTGTAAATAAAAAATTAAGAAAAAAAAAAATCGAAATTTTATAGCAAAATATTTTTTTATATCTAAAATTTTATAAGAATGTAAAAGTTATTTTCAATTAGTAAATGTTTATTTATGCAAACTCGTGTTTGGCAAAACAAGTTAAGTAATTGTTACAAAGCTTAGAAATGTGTATATCAATATGTTCATAGTGTGAATAATGTGTGTATAAGTAATAGGCATTGTAGCACTTTGTGAGTGTACGTTGGTTTACCATGTTCTTGTTAGTGTGTGTATAAATATGTGCGAGTTGATGTAACTTGTACATGAATCATTGAAGATTTTTCTCTACTCCTCCTGGCCAAAAGTACGAGGTGGGGGTTTCAAGAATACATTTTTGTAGCGGGCTGGAGAAATTTGGTGAAATCGGGTTTCGATGACCAGATTACTATTTTTATAGGCTAGATTAATTTGACAAAAGCGTCTTACTTTGGGGATTTTAAATAATTTTCATTGTTCAGTTCAAACATTCTTGTGAAAACTAACTTGCTTTTGGAAGCAAAGAGGAGAATGAATTCGCACGAAAGAGAGTAGGTATTCGAGACATTTGCTTCTTACTGTTCGTCCAAAGCACATTTCAATTCAGTCTCTACAACCCCACCCAGAGAAATATTTTTATTCCACTATTAACCTCTAATCAAACAAGTATCCAGAACACGCCAGGAACATCTATTACATTTCCAAGTGAACTGTAGTATATATTTATTTTGTGTTTAAATATAAACGTAGATCAAGGTTGACCTTTTCAGAAGGATGTGAGCATAGCTTTATAAGAAAAATCAAACAAAACGAAAGGTATTGCATCAAAGAACATTTTTTGAAACTCTGTAATTATCAGAATAAAAAGTTTCTTTTATTTTATCTTAGATGCTCGCCTTGTAAATGGAGACAAACACCAGCTTATTACGAGTTCATATTTTGCTTTTTTAAGTTTCGCTCTTTCAAATATAACGTTGAACATTTACGATTAAAATTTATATTCTTTGTTAATACAAAGTTATTGTCATGGAAATATATTTTAAAAATGTTATTTTACTCTTCCTTTGATGATACGCTTTATTCTATTTATTGGATAATAGCAGTAGTGTCGGGTGTTGTCTGGCTGATAAATTCAAACAATAAAATATCGTAGAAATTAATACTTAAAAAAAAAAAAAAAAAAAAAAAAAAAACGAGCACCCAATCCTAATTCAGCACTTATGATCTCATATTTTATTTATTTTATGCTTATATACTAGTACATGGTTCTCCAAACTACGGTCCGCGAGCCAGATAAGGCTCGCCAAATTCTTTAATCCGGCCCGCGGAGTTCTTATGGAAAACGTGAAAATATTCAGGAAAAATGTTAAAAATGGAAACGTTTGAAAATAGCGTAGTGTTTTTTTTTTTCTTTTTGTACACAAAATGATTAAAAGAATGAGGTTTTGGAGAACCAGATTAATGAGCTAGACTGTATAAAATACGACCAGGTCACTTTTTTTTTTTAATTTTGGCCCGCGTAGTTCTAAAAAGTCAGTAATATGTATCCTCACCCCTACCCCGTTCGAAAACTTTGGAGAACCCTGTACTGGCGCTGTCTGCATCTGCAGTGCATTCAATTGCGACACGATGAACTGTAACGCACCGCATGTGTTATCGTTGTCGTGTCAGGGGATGAGATTTGTCATCATATTAGTGGTGGTGCGTCTTCAGTGGAGCAGGTGGGCTATCATCGTTATACACCTGACTATCCGAAAGAAAAAAGGCTTTAATCCAAATGAATTACCGACGCCGTATTATTCACAATTAATAAATAAAATTGATAGATATTAAAAAAAAAAAAAAAAAAGAATTTTTATACAAAGAAATTTTTGAAGATAGCAGAAGATCTACAAGGATAAGTGGTACAATTACTATCAGAAATGAAGGATGAGAATTTAAAGTGAAACAAATCAGATCAATAAATAACAAAAGAAAGAGAACCTCTTTAGGTCGTGGAATTTTGAAGCCTACTGCTTCTCATCAGGAGAGGATAAAAACAGGCGGGTTTATATATACAAACAGCTTGCATGAAAGGTTGAGAAATGAAATATATATAAATCATATGTAGATAGAAGTCTAGAAATTAAATAGAGATAAAACGTATGCATATGGGAGTTTAGAAATTAAATAAATATGAACCATATGCATATGGGAGTTTAGAAATTAAATAAATATGAACCATATGCATATAGATAGAGTTTAGAAATTACATAGAGATAAAGTATATGCATATGGAAGTTTAGAAATTAAATAGAGATAAACTGTGTGTATATAGAGTTTAGAAATATAGATATGTAATATCCCTTGTGTACTCTGATAAACTCTACACAATAGACCACTTGTACTGGAATACAACATTGACTGCCTAATTTAATGCGTAGAATTTGTGAAAATTGGTCTCTAGATTACGCCACATATGCCCGAAATTGCATTTAATATATTAATGCCAAGAATTAACCTTTGGAACAAACCACATAATAATCTATAAATATAAAAGCGAAAATGTATGTATGTATGTATGTATGTATGTATGTGTGTGTGTTCGCTTTTTCTGTGTGTCTACAAAAGGCTTTTTTCAGAGAAGCGGTCGCTCGCTTCACAACTTTTTAAAACTTTTTATATCACATATAAATCGTAATATCTCACAGTTAACAATGAAGCTCGCCTGTCTATTTAATTTGCTCGATTTCGGGAAGATAAATATTCAACATTTGTCGCTCGCCGCATGTGGGTTAGTCTTTTTCCTATAACATCTTGGAAAAAAAAAAAAAAAAAAAAAAACATGAAATCCCGCAGTCAAACTTGACCTCATTAACTCATTAAAACGGGCACCTGCTAAATCCAAGTAATTAAATAAATTCAAACGGTTTTCTGTTAGCATGTCGCGGTGGGGCAATGGTTAACGTTGCACTTTTTTTTTCACACTTTAATTTACAACTTTGCCTCAAGGGTTCGGGTTCGATCCTCATACTTACTTTTTTTTAACCCCCCTCTCACACACCTCCAAACACCCGGGCAACGCCGGGTACCCCCGCTAGTATATAATAAAAAAATGTTTGTGATTTATTAGTCACGTGCAAGCAACTCTATAAGTCATTCCGTCGGTCGGTACAGGTCTGTTGTTAATAGATGCTGTTCTTAGCTTTTTAAGCTTTTCTTGGCTTTTCGGCCAAGATCAAAGTGTATTCTTACTACATGCTGTACTTATATTTGTAACTTTGTGATATAAAGTGGGGGATCACTTTTCTGTATTAATTTAATGTAAAATGATCACCCACTTTACAACAGTCAGTCTCAAAGCCATTCAAGTCATTCTCCAGATCATTCAAGTTGTTTTTGAAGGATTCCACTTATTTTTTTTTAAGCATTCAAGTCATTCTTATGGTCATTCAATTCATCGTTAAGTTCATTAAAGTCATTCTAAGTCATTTACTTTTTATTTATTTAAGTCATTTCAGCCCATTTTTCGGTCATTTTAGTTTATCTTTAAGAATTTCATGTCAATCCTACATTCACGCATTCATTCATTGCACGATAGCACGCAACTAATGGCTATCGGCCTTGTTTTTATTTAAAGTTCGCCGCATATAAAACAGCATAAATAAATAAATAAATAAATAAATAAAGACATTCCCAAGTGCAAGCTGAACGGTGAAACAAAACCGTGAGGACATAATTTGATTATTGTTTAGGAGGACAGCTCAACGAGAATTTATTAACATTGGGCTTGAAAACAACTATGTTGTAGTCAGCCGAGAAGCAGCCTCGTAGTATTTTGTTCCACAGACGAGCAGTTCTAGGAAACAAACTTTGCTCATTGGAGCCCCGATTACTCATAGGTACACAGAAGAAGAAAGATCAGTTAATATGGTTGCAGCTAGACGAGTCTTTATTGCGAATGTTTTGTAAGAGGAAACCGTAGATTAGAGGACCTACCATGAAAATAACGATAGAGTAAGGCTAGCAAAAATGTCTTCTGTGAGAAAGGGTTTGGGAAGAAGAGAAGAAGTCACCACTGGCTAGATTCCTAAGTCGGGTTTGCATTCTATCAAGGCAATAATACCTCGCCAGATGTGACAGCAGTACTCTATCTTAGAGAGTATCTGATTATTATATTATGAGTTTCATTACTCTTAACTCTTAATAAAGAAAGAGAGAATGAGTGAGAGTAAGAGATTGCGGGGAGGGACGGCTTCAATACAATAAACAGACAACCATAATTTATGGAATTTGGTATTTACTGATTACAAATCTAGCGTAAACTCTTAATAAAAGATCTTTTAATTTTCTTATTGGTTTGTACTTTCATTCTATTTTCTATTTTTTTTCTTTTTTTACTTTCCTCTATTCTATTAAACCACAAATAATTCCAAAGATGGAATTTCTCGTCTGCGCTGGCCTTTATATTTGAAACGTAATTATTTATCGGTCTAGCGATTGGTAAACAGATAACTCGACTTTGACCAATCAAATAAGTTCCCGCTCATGTTACATGAGTCGTGAATGCACTTAGATACATGATGATATTTAACGCTTTAACTAGCTGGGGCTTTTGTCTGGAGAAACATAGAGAGAAAGAAAGAGAGTGGAGGAAAGAAAGGAAGGGATAAAGGTTAGGGAAAGAATGTGATATAACAGACAAAATAATTTCAATATATATCGGTCATTTTACTGAAATTTTGCTATTTTTCTTCTTATTTTTCTTATTCTTCGTGTTCTTTTTCTTTTCCCTCTTTTTCTCTTTCCAAGATAGTCCCTATTTATGTGTCTGCTTCGTGTGCAAAGTTAGACACAAGGCCTATTTTTATTGTATGGGAAAATCAAGTTCCCAAAAAGAGATGGCACTCGGGATTAAAGTAAAAATAAAGATTACCTCTCCCCAGAAAAAAACTACTCCTTTTTTGATCGATGACAGAACAGATGCTACACTTTGACCCTAGTCCACATATCGGAAAGAAGTATCTTATTCTTACGCTTTCTTTTATATGCTACTTTTATATCACGTGCCCCGAAAATTGTTTGTAACTGTTGTAACTGAACTCCAATCCATGCCCCCCCTCGCCAAACTTTCACTCGTCTAGCTGAAACCACGATCAATAATTTCCCCCACTCTTTATCTGTGCCTAAACCGAAACGTAGATTCCATGAACAAAGGTTCTTTCTTAGAACTGCACACCTGTAGAACTATCTTCTGTTTGCCAGCTTTCCAGCTGACTACAATTTGGTCGTCTTCAAGTCCAACGTAAACAAATTCTTGATGAACCGTTCCGTTAAGTAATCCAATTTGTCGAATTTTCACTATAAACGATTACTACAATATTATACCATTTACTACTGTACACTCTTTAACCCTTATCATCGAGTGGCAGCCTTGATAAGAAAAATAACACTTCACACTATAATAATAGTCCGAAAAGGATTACAAATCGTCGGTATTGCATTTGCTTTTTTGTGTGTGTTATGTGAGAATGAAAATAACGAAGTATATGGTTTATTCCCTAACCTTGTGTTCAAGTATGTTTATTCTATTTTCTGTAGGAGTAAGATACAACATACTGGCGACGAGCGAAACATTTTGTATTGACCTATACAGTCAATACAAAACAAAACTACAAGACGCAAAGAAATGTTAATCAATTATTAGAAAAATATGAGAAATTAAAAGCATTAAATTACAGAAATTTTGAGATGAGGATAAATTGTATTATTCAGATTATTCGGAATACTGTTCTCATCTTAAGATTTCTATTCAGTCATGGTTGATAGAACGAAAGAGCACGATACCATGTAGATTAAATAAAGGGTCCCGTTCGAAATTCTGTAAAAATTCCTGAGTTCGAGGAGATGCTTCTTATAATAGGCGGAGGCTACGTCGGCCGAAACGTTATAAGAATAAGATCCAAGATCAGTACAGAAGTCCTATTAATTAAAATGCTACCAAAAATGTTATGTTGGAATTTTTGAAACAACAAGAAATGCAGGTTGGTTGGTTGGTTGTTTTTGTTTTACGGCATATCAACCCTTTTCGGGTTATTTAATGCCGAATCCAAAGATTTTGAAGAATTTTTTTTTAATAGAATATATTTGTTGTTTTAACGTCGTCGGTTTCTATTCAACCCATAGTTGGGACCCTAACAGGTACTACCACTCCGGGTCAGAGTGGACCTGGGAGCAATGGTAATTAAAGGGTGGCTCCACACTCCCCAAAGCCCACAAGCTGGGGCCTCACCACTGGATATAGTTTAAGGTCATATTCAGGACCCCCCATTGAGGGACTTTTTCCCTCTGCAGAGGAGGGGGGGCAGTCGGCGTATTCTAATGCCCCACCGACAGGGCCAAGGAATGCAGGATAGACAAAATATGGAAATATTAAAGCAAACAACGCAACAACAACTTTGAAGGGACAAAGAAATCTTTTTTAAGACTCGTAGAAATATTGTTATTGTATAGTTGACAGATAACGCCGGAAAATATAGGAACCGGGCAAAGCCAGATATAAATCGGATTGCTGGTGATGACGTCAACCCTACATTCTGATCGAAGAATCGAGATCATGACACAACAAGAGAAATATTTAACTGTGAATTGGAATTGTTAAAAGTACAAAGCATGATATTAGGTTGATGCAAAAAATAATGTCGTTTTTTGACGTTCAACTATACATAAAAAAACGACATTATGTTTGCACCAACCTAATACAATAGAAAAATGTCAAAATAAATTAACAGTAATTCCAACCAACAGAATTTTAATATAAAAAGATAAACAAAAACAGTCAAAGATAGAGAGAAGAGAGACAAGCTAGCTGACACACTTCTGCCTTCGCCCGACCAACCCCCCCATACCGACCCAACTCTCTCTTGTCATACTTTATTGTAAAATAAATAAAACTTTGTTGATTTAACAAGTTGTTGTTTGATTACAAAAACCACAGTCATCAGAATATGCTATATACTATGGCGCGCATTTTGTAAAAGTGAGTCAATAAAACATATAGATGACAGTATTAGATTAACTCTAATTCTTTTTTCTCGAGATTCTGTAATTGAGGAATATAAGTGTATCCCTAAATAAGATGTCAACTTTGAAACATATTCTAGAATATATGGTGATATTAAAAACAAAAATAAATGATTGTTCTGAGACTATTGGATATGAAAAGTATGCTGATGTCATAGTATCAAAACATCTATATTTCGTTTCAGGAAACCATTGTGGGATTAACATATTAAGATAATAGTGATTTTGAGCGAAATTAATTTCTTTTTCAATACACGCTGCATAAAAAAAGAAGTTCAGAAGATTTTTCAAGCATAACGAATAAAGAATGTAAAAAATTCAAACGTAGCAAACTTACTCCAGACATGTTAAAATGTCTAGTACATATGAAAAAGTATAAAGTCTGCGAGAAAATGAAATTAGAAAATTAATTAACATTAAATATAGCGGGCCAAGATGACAGTGTAGCATCTGTTCTGATACTACACTTCGCCTTTTTCTGTCATCGGTCAGTGGAGGAGAAATCCTTCATGACTGAGAAAAGTTTTATTTTTGTTCCTATGCAGAGTGCCTCTTTTGGCGGAGTTGGATTTTCCCTACATTAAAAACCGACCTTGTGTCTAGCTCTGTCCTCGTGGGGTGTCAATATAAGTAGATAGGAACATTAAATATAGCGGATGAATATCAACGAATAATAAATCTTTAGCATGACACTGCAAAATTTGAGGAAAGAGATATTTTACTCAATCGAAAGAAACAAAGAGAATAACAAACATTTTATTTCAAATGTAATCGTTGTTATAGATGCAGCCATATATATATATATATATATATATATATATATATATATATATATATATATATATATATATATATGACTACTTCACTTAATCATATAAATTGATATGCAAAGGTATAATTTTATGCGCAAACTTTAAGTATTTACTTCAACAGTGCTCAATACATAGGTAGAGCTAGGCATAAGCCTGACGAATTCTAACGTGGATGAAACGCAGAATATTCTGTGTAGCTTAATTGCCATAAGCAAAACTTATCAAGATAAGAAAAGCTCAACACTACCTTTTTCTTTTTTATTGCATTATTGACTGTTCTTTAATGATCCCAATTATTTCATAGTGGCCTATATTAAAAAAAATATATATTACCTACATGTATACTACGCTTCCGAGCTTTTATGTTGTACGTACTTTTAATTACTATTTACCATTTTATCCCATTTCGTCATTCTTATTTCATATCTAATGTCATTAAGTCAGTTTTATCCTATGCTTGCATTTTGTATAATTCTGGCCCTTCTCTTCTTCTGATGAGAAGCATTTAGCTTCGAAATGCTATGTTTTAAAGAGATGTTTTCTTATATTTTCCCTTAACTTTTCTTTATTGTTCTGATGATATAATAAACTCATATATAACTTTTATTCCTCATGTGTAATTTAATATTATATATGTGCGTCTGTGTGCGCGCGTGTGTGTATTTAGGCAGCATTTTTTCTCTTATGCATATTTCATTAAATAAAATAGACGTGTTTTGTCTATTATTTCTATTTCTGATCTTTTCCAAGTTCCTGTCAGAAATGAAGGCTGTCATTCGGAAGTTGGAAAGGATCGGAAATAGAATTAATAGACAAAAAAAAATGTCTATTTTAATTATTATTATTATTATTATTATTATTATTATTATTATTATTATTAATGTTATTATTATTATTAATGTTATTATTATTATTATTATTATTATTATTAATGTTATTATTATTATTATTATTATTGGCGTTGTTATTATTATTATTATTATTAGTAATGTTATTATTATTATTATTATTATTATTATTGGCGTAATTATTATTATTATTGTTAATGTTAGTATTATTATTGTTATTATTTTTGTTATTATTATTGTTAGTAAGATTATTATTATTATTATTATTGTTATTATTGTTATTATTATTATTATTGTTATTGTTATTATTATTGTTATTATAATTATTATTATTATTATTAGTGTTATTATTATTATTGTTATTATTATTATTGTTATTATCATTGTTATTGTTAATATTATGATTGTTATTGTTAGTGTTATTATTATTATTGTTATTATAATTATTATTATTTTTTTAATTATTATTGTTATTATTATTGTTATTATTATTATTGTTATTATTATTGTTATTATTACTGTTATCATTATTATTGTTATTATAATTATTATTATTATTATTGTAATTATTGTTATTATTATTATTGTTGTTATTATTATTGTTATTATTGTTATTGTTGTCTCGTAAAAAAAGCAACTAGCAAAATAATTCGAACCTCACAAATATAGTTAACTCCTCTAACTCATCTGATATAACGCACAGTCGTTCCTCTTCTGTTCACGGACAGTAAATAAATAATTAAGGATCGGTATGTTCACCTTTTAAGTATATATTTTATACTCTTTTCTTAAAGGTTACACCGCATATTAAACGTTAACTAATTCAATTGTTGCTAAAAATAGACGCTTTTAACATTTGCAAACTAATTTTTATGAAATCGGATCTGTACATACAAAAAAAAATGACCCTTAATTATTTCTGAAAACAATAGCCATTACTGGCCTTTTCTTATTTCATTTATTCGACATCTCCTCCCCCCCAAAAAAAAACAACCAATTAAGTATACGTTCTTTTTAAATGCATGGCACGTGCCTTGGCGTCAATATCTAAAAACGGTATCATTATTAACACTAGCAATGATATGATCACTTATATGACAGAACGAACATCACGAAGGAGGTGGTAATACCTAGGAGAATGCTATCATGACGGATGAGTATATGCTACACTACACCTACCTCTCTAAAATGAAAAGATACTGTTTAGGAAGATATTGTCTGATAAGAGAGCATCATAACAAACGAATATACACTGCTCGTCTAATTAGGAGGTAATACCTGGGACAATGTTATCATGACGAACGAAAACTCCCTTACTATCAACCGCTGCTCCAAGGAAGAAGCAATGCATGAAAGGATGGTTGCATCACACCATAACAAATACTACACTACTTTCCACATTTCAATAGGAGAATATCACAGAAAAGATACTACACAACCAATTCAAAAGAGATGAGGATGATATAAGACATTACATTTTACCACCTTTATTGAGTATTAAAAGTACATTCGTCTGAAATAGTATAGTAGACTGAATTGAGTATTGAAGGGTTATACTAGTATAGTTACAGATACTAGTATAACACTTTAATACTAGTATAGTTACATATACTAGTATTATCCTTTAATACTAGTATAGTTACAGATACTAGTATTATCCTTTAATACTAGTATAGTTACAGATACTAGTATTATCCTTTCATACTAGTATAGTTACAGATACTAGTATTATCCTTTAATACTAGTATAATTACAGATACTAGTATTATCCTTTAATACTAGTATAGTTACAGATACTAGTATAACACTTTAATACTAGTATAGTTACAGATATTAGTATTACCGTTTAATGGTAGTATAGTTACAGATACAAGTATTACCATTTAATACTAGTATAGTTACCAATAATAGTATTACCCTTTAATACTAGTATAGTTACATATACTCGTGTTATAATTTTATACTAGTATAGTTACAGTTACCAGTATTACCCTTTAATAATAGTATAGATACAAATACTTGTACGACTCTATAATTCTAGTATAAACCTTTAATGCTAGTATAGTTACAAATACTAATATTACCCTTTAATACTAGTATTGTTACGGATACAAGTATTACCATTTAATACTAGTATAGTTACCGATAGTAGTATTACCCTTTTATACTAATATAGTTAAAATACTAGTATTGCCCTTTAATGCTAGTATAGTTACCACTCTCAGTATTATCCTATTATACTATTATAGATACAGATACTTGTATTACCCTTTAATACTAGTATAGATACAGATACTAGTATTACTATTTAATGCTAGTATTGTAACCAATACAGTTACCAATATAAGTACTACCCTTTAATACTAGTGTAGTTACAAATACTAGTATTACCCTTTAGTTCTAGTATAGTTACCAATATTAGTATTACCCTTTAATACTAGTATAGTTACAGATACTAATATTATCCTATAATACTAGTACAGTAACAGATATTAGTATTACCCTTTAATTCTAGTACAGTTACGAATACTAGTATTAACCTTTAGTGCACGTATATTTAAAAATACTAGTATTACCCTTTAATACTAGTATAGTTTGGAATATTAGTATTAACCTTTAATACTAGTATAGTTACAGATACTAGTATTACCCTTTCGTGCTAGTATAGTTACCAATACTAGTATTGCCCTTTATTACTAGTATAGTTACAGATACTAGTATTATCCTTTAATACTTGTGTAGTTACAAATACTATTATTACCCTTTAATACTAGTATAGTAAAACCTTCTAGTATTACCCTTAAATAATCTTATAGTTACCGATACTAGCATTATCCTTTAATACTAGTATAGTTACAGATACTAGTATTAACCTTTAATACTAGTATAATTACAGATACTAGTATTACCTTTCATAATAGTATAGTTACAGGTACTAGTATTGCCCTTTTATACTAGTAAAGTTACAGATACTAGTATTACCATTTAATACTATTTTAGGTACAGATACTAGTATAACTCTGTAATATTAGTATAGTTAGAGGTAGTAGTATTAGCCTTAAATACTAGTATTGATACAGATACTAGTATTACCCTTTAATACAAATATAGTTACAGATATTAGTGTTACACTTAAATACTAGTATAGTTACAGATACTAGTATTATCCTTTAATACTAGTATAGTTATCAATACTAGTATTACCCTTTAAAACTAGTACAGTTACAGACACTAGTATCACCCTTTTATACTAGTGTCGATGCAGATACTAGTATTACCCTTTAATGCTAATATAGTTCCTGATACTAGTATTAACATTTAATACTAGTATAGATACAGATACTAGTATTACCCATTAATTCTAGTATAGTTACCAATATTATTATTACCCATTAATGCTAGGATAGTTATAGATACTAGTATTACTCTTTAATACTAGTATAGTTACAGATACTAGTATTACCCTTTAATACTAGTATAGTTATCAATACTATTATTAATGCTTTTTTTTATCCATAACTCGACCTCAGGACTATTTAAATCATCCAGCACAGAGCAGCGTATTGGCTACTCCGGAGATAAGAAATTTTGCATTATAAAACAGGATCCCGAATTTAACTGCCAATTCAAACCATCTTCAGTCGAAAAAGAGCGAACGCATCCCTACATTTTATTCTTTTTCCGGCTTTTTAAATTAAAAAGAATTCAAAATTTCGTCACCAAGTGCCACACTCTGCTTTGAATCCACATGTTGAATTTAATTTTGGAACTTGAATTCCCTAACTCACTGCAAAGCTTTTCTTCATTAACAAAATAGAAAGGTTTTCCTATGACTACTTCATATTCAACTTGGAATTCAACATGGACTTACAACTGTAATCCTTTCCTACTTAAGAACTTTCTCTCATTGTGTTTTTTTATTCTCGTATTTTTATTTTATCTTTATCTCATTTTATTTTAATTGATTTTTATACTTATTTTATATTCATTTTTTATTCTTTTATATTTATTATTTTTGTACTTCTTATACTGTTATACTTATTTTTTTTAAATAATTTTATACTACTTTATACTTTTTATTGCTTATTCGTTTGTATTTTTATCCCCTTATTCTACCATTTGTTTATTCTTTATTTTATTCATTTATATTTTTTATATTTTATCTTTTTGACTTTTATTCTTTTATTATATTAATTATTTCTAATAATTTGTACTTCATATAAATACTAAGTTATTCTTCCGACACCCCTTCTAATATATATGGACCTAGCATAAGTCTCCTATTTCAAGTAAACCCCTTCCATAGTTATAACTCATAACTGCATATGATTGAATAAACATCCACTTTCAATCATTTCTCCTATATTAATCGCGATAGGCACACATATGTTGAACCCACCATGGCATAAGTGGTATGCGCCGACCTCCATTTTTTATAATAAAAGCTATATTAACCCTCTATCACACAGATTACTATAGTTCTCCCATTTCCCTCCCCGAACAGTTTCAATATATTACCATCCTCCTCTCATGCACAATTACTTTGCCCCTAATATAGCTAGCGTAGAGGTTTCATCTCTAATAAGCTATCTAGCTTGTTCTCTTCTCTTCTGATGAGAAGCATTATGCTTCGAAATATCATGGTATAAAAAGTTTTACTTATCCAATACTCCTAAGTGATGTCTTATCTTTGCTGAATAAATGAATACATCTGTATATATTAGTATATATTTTTATATTGTTTTCGTATTTTCTTGATATTCTCTCTCTCTCTCTCTCTCTCTCTCTCTCTATATATATATATATATATATATATATATATATATATATGTATATATATATATATATATGCGTGTGTGTGTATGTGTGTATATGTGTATATATATCTAATAATTTTAGATAATTCGTATTAAGCTCTCACATTCACGCTCGAGCACTTTTGATTTCTTTTCACTACATCCTTACACCCTGTGTATATATATATATATATATATATATATATATATATATATATATATATATATATATATATATATATATAGTGGAAAGTTTTGTTGAAAATTCAAAGACTCACGTTTTCTTTTTTATAACCTTCATTTATTTCCTGGATTTTTTCCATTACAGCTGTTTCATTGATGAGTTGGCAATTTTGCGATTTATGTTTCCATAAAAATATCCTGTCCCCACCAACTTCTTCAGATTTTTACAACAAAAGTTATATTTTTAACATGCTGGACATCGTTATTCGAGTAAAAGGATTTCCAAAGCCATGCTTCCTCACTTCCTCCATCTTTTGGTGTTATGTAAAGATAGTTTTCCGTTTTAACCCGTACTTTCGTATTTTTATTTTTATTTATTAATTATGTATTTTTGTTTTGGGATCCCTTTTTTTCCTATTTGTTTTTTTCCAATTATCATATAATTTTATATAATTTTATTCCTATATTTATGCATGTTTATTTTAATATTGTTTTTTTTTTTTTTGCTTGGTGTTTGAATTCGTATTATATTACCCGATGCAGAGGAGATCACTCTTGTGGTATCATTTTTTATATCTGGGATTATCTCCCTTGCATTTTTTTCCTAATCTGCTCTAGTGTGTGAATGCGATAATATAATTCCGATAACCTATTTCCAGTTATGTGATCTAGTTGAAATTGTGCAACTCTATAAGTTATGTGGCAAATTACAGCAATAAATTAATTATGATTTCTGATTTACAGATGTAAAATGGAGCCTGTTGAGTGTGGCGCAGTGATCCGTTTTTTTTTTTTTTATATATTTTAAAGAACGCACATCACGGGAGACTTTTGAAAGAAACTAATGGTAATGATGCCGATTATATGACTTTGAAAATGCTGACATCGTGAATTCCAACGTGGCCGAAAATCTGTGGAAATAGCTCTTTGATCTGTTTGCCCATTTTTACTAGTGATGAGGTCTGAATACTCCATATATAAAGTTTCAGGTCTGTGGACCAAAAAATTGACAGCGCATTTTGATAGAAACCGTTCTGCGGACAGAATAGATCAGTTTAATTACACACACACACACACATACACACACACACACACACACACATGCACACACACACACGCACACACATATATATATAGGATAATTATGAAAGTAATATTCACGTATACATGTATAACGTTATAAGGCGATATAATGCAACAGTAGTAATAATGTATGACATTTTTAAGCTCCACCGTAGCTTAATTACCATAAATACATATTCATAGTTTATACATGAAGTCAATTATTTTTATTTGTTTCTTATACTTGTATGTACAAGAATCACTTATGAAATAATTAAGTGATCATTATGAAATTTGAAACATAACTTCTAGGGTGTATTCAGATTTGTGCAAAGGGAGTAGAAAGTGGTGGAAACATTTTGTTAAAATTCATTTATTGTTATCAAATGTTAGCAATAATTATTAGGAATGAATTAATCAATAATCCCCAATTTTCAGTTTCTTCAGAGTATTTTATTTTTTATGTTATGATCCCTATTTGAGAATGCCACTTTAAACGGGACATAATTATATTCGTCAATATAGAGCAAAAAACACTAGAAGATGACCTCCAATCTGTAGTGGAATGGGGACAAAAATGGATGGTCACATTCAATACTGCCAAGACTAAACTGGTATCCTTCAATAATTACAAGAAACCTTCTCTGCCACCTATAGCAATGGCCAGTGACTCTTTATCTGAGAGTACATCTTTCAAACTGCTTCACCTAACGTTCCCAGGAAACATAAGTTGGAACAATTATATTGAAAGCATTGCCAGGGCCGCTGCAATGAAGGTGGGCTCTCTCTACCGTGCTAGAAAACTACTAACACCCGAAAGTATCCTGTACCTCTATAAGGCCACCATTCGCCCATGTATGGAGTATTGCTGTCACATTTGGGCTGGTGCATCTGCTACTAGTCTCTCGCTCCTAGACAAGGTTCAAAAGAGAGTCGCAAATCTGATACGCCCTGAACTGGCATCTAAGCATCAGCCTCTGTCCCATCGATGAAACGTTGCATCTCTCTGCCTGTTCTACAAGTATTTTAATGGCGAATGCTCTAGCAAACTGCAGACACTTGTGCTCCCACGACGTGAGCACCCTCGACAAACCCGACAGGCTGCTAAATCCCACCCCCACACAGTAGAGATCCCTAGATGTAAAAGATCTTTCTACTCCAGTAGTTTCTTCCCCAGAACTGCTAAACTCTGGAATTCCATTCCAGGCCACTGCTTCCCCAACTGTAATGACTTGTAGAAGTTCAAGTGTAACGTGAACCGACATCTTGCTGCCCAAATCCCAACATAGTACCCAGTAGTTGTTGCCCCTGATAGTAGCCCCCTACACCAAAGTGGCAATGTGCCTTGTTTGGGGTGAAAATGTAATAAAAAAAAAAAAAAAAAAAAAGAGCTTCTTTCCGTTGTTTACAGCAAAACAATAATAATAATAATAATAATAATAATAATATTAATAATAATAATAATAATAATAATACTTTCAGAGTCGCCAACTTGATAGATCCTAAATTATCATCAAAGCTTCAACCTCTATCCCATCGACGAAATATTGCATCCCTCTGCATGTTCTACAAATATTTTAATGGTGAATGCTCTGGTGAACAACAAGCCCTTGTATCCATTCGACGTAAATACCTCCAACAAACCCAACAGGCAGCAAATTCCTACCCCTTCACGGTGGAGATCCCTAGATTTAAGAAAGCCACATATAGTTTCTTTCTCTAATAGTTTCTACCTCAGAACTGCTAGACTTTGGAACTCCCTTTCGGGTTCTTGTTTTCCCAACTGTACTGACATGCAGAAGTTTAAGTGTAATGTGAACAGACATCTTGCTGCTCATCTCCCTACTTAGTATCCCTGCAACTTATGTTTCTGATAGTAGTTCCCTACATCGAAGTGGCACTGTGCCTTGTTTGGAGTGAAAATAATTAAAATAACAAGAAAAGAAAATGGCATAGTAAAAAGAAATAAAAATCAAATTGTAATGATAAACACTGCTGGGCAACGCCGCCGCGTGGGTCAGCTAGTATATACAGCTCTATTTTCCGCTCTTCAATGATATTTAAATAAAACTACTCTCTTCCCATGAAGTCTATATTTATGTTAGTCGTCCATCAGTAGCGAACATATCTGATTCCACAGCTTCTTCCTATTTATCCCTTCCCTCATCACTACATCTACCTCATCAATCATCCCTGATTATCCATCTATTCCTGTGTTGTTTATCTGTTGCAAGCGATGACAAATTCTGACTCACTTTGTCATTCTAATCGTTCAGACGCAGAAACTGAATATCTTGAACTTTACCAGAGAGTCAATCCCCCTGACATTCGTTTCCCCCAATCAAAATTCTAACACTTATGTGTGTGTGTGTGTGTGTGTGTGTGTGTGTGTGTGTGTGTGTGTGTGTGTGTGTGCTTGAAATGAACTGAACTGAAACTGCAACACTGATCTTAATACAGGTTTAACCGGCTTCTTCCAAAAGAGGGAGTTTCATGGGAGTATGAAATTCACAAACGGTCCCCATTTGCATGTATATCCTTGTTAAGGGAGATGATGACATTAGGCTCTGCAACTCTTGCAGGAAGGTGTCGACGTCCCCTACATACAGCACCTGGTATTCCCAAATTGGTCACCCATTTGATATTCCCAAATTGATCACTCGTTTGGTACTAACCAGGCTCAAAATTGCTTAACTTTGATGATCTAACAAGAACCGGTGTGTCAATGTGATAATACCGTGTATATACATCCCCACCTAAAAATATATATATATCTATATATATATATAAATAAGTGACCTTGCCTGTGTGTGTGTGTGTGAGGAACGGTCTCTACCAAACTATTAGGTCATTTTTTTGTCTACAGACTTGAAATTTGTGGATTTGGACTTTTAGTTTCAAATTTAATTTCGTTTTTAGCTGATAAAAATAGCTGCTAAGGAGTCAGAATTTAAAAAAAACTTAAAACTTGGCATGCATAATCAACTTAAAGTGCTTCTCTACTCAAGGAGAGTAGGACACACATTGTGAACACGTTTTTTGGCAACTCCGCAACTCTCGTTTCTCCTATTTGGCCTCATTCCTTATTTACAACGAGTGATGTTTCTGACAAAGAGAGAAGAAAAAGCTGTATGTTAGGCAGTCTTTTTCCCTGAGTAGTCGCTTGAGATGTCTTTGTTTTCTTTTTTTATTTCTATTCGTGTGGCCATGTCACTAATAAGGGTGCTGGAGGTAAATGTCAGGGTCTCAAATCTTGGATTAACCACCAAGGAGGCTATCCTATCAACAGATGCAAAGTACTGGAGCTGCTGTATTGCTATTTGGTGAATGGATTATGGACCATACAGTAGCTTCTGGTGGGACCTCTCGATGCCATATCAGTGGGTAATGTTACTGCTTTTTATCTTCATGTTTTGCAAAAATCATTCTTCACTTCTTTTTTTTTTCATCTCTACTCTGCTTTAACAACTCTGCCTACCTATTCCACATATCTCCTTACTCAAAAATGAAAAATCTCCAAGATAAAACCTAGAACTCCCAGCATAGACCCCCACGACCAGGTCTCCTCCAACATCAGAGGTCTACATCCCAACCTTCCTGAAGTTGAAATCCAATCACAGGAATCCAAACCTGACCAATTGTTCCTTTGTGAAACTGGCATTGATCCAAATATTTCCCGAGATGAGTTCATGATTAAAAGATATTCAAACTTGATATCAAAATCTGATCCCCCAAGTCGTCATGATCATGGAATGTGTGCCTATGTTAGAGATGGCTTTCCATGTGGTAGGGCCATCTCCAAAGAAGATCCTAAATTACACTATATGTGTTTCAGAGTAGCACCTGGCTCACAGCACTGCATTCATATTTGCCCTCTATCACCCCCATAACAATGGGGTTAGGATCATTGAGACTATCACTGAGATAATTGACCGCATTCTGTCTGCTCATTCCTTGGCTGACATTTACGTCTGTGGAGACTTCAATATTCATAATGTTGAATGGCTGGCCCACTCAAACAAGATGAATGATGAGGGGAAGTACTGTCATGATTTCTTGATTGCTTATGAACTAACGCAAATTGTTCACAAACCCACTTTTATGGTTGACAATAACGGACAGTATGCAAGTTTCTTTGACCTTTTTCTTACAACTTGCCCAAAAATACGTTCATCTTCCATTCTGTCTCCATTGGGATCTTCAGATCATTTGGTTTTCTTGATTAAGATAAAAACAAAATGTAATAAGTCTTGGGATGTACCTATCCATTGTACTGTATATTGATACTCTATGGCTAATTGGGATAACTTCTGAACATATATATCAGATATACCTCTGCGTTCCATGTTTAAACAGAACATGTTCTCTATAGTATTTGACTTGCCTGAATGGATAATATATACCGCTTCATACCTTCCAAGAAATTCTAACAAAAGCCTAATAGCCAGCCATGGTTCACTCCAGAATATGCCGCTGCCATTGAGCATAAAAACCAGTATTTCAATTGTTTTAAATGAAATAGATGTTATGAAACTAAAACCATCTTTAGGACTGCTAGCAACTATTGTAAAAGAGTATTAAAGAATGCGAGAGATTTGTATGCTCAGTACATTAAGTTTAAAGAAGCTGAGCAGCGGCTTGGTTCTCATCAGTTTTGGTAAAAAAACAAACATGGTCCTGATCAGAGATATGTCCTCTATCACAACCATTAACATTGGCCAACATCAGCATCTAATAAAGCAAAACTGTTTGCCAAGAACTTTGCAACAAATTCTACCCTTTTTGACTATGGCTATCTATCTCCATATTTCCTCTGTTGACTGAAACACACTATGTGACATACAAATATCTGTGCATGACGTTGCTAAGCTTATCAAAGACCTTGTTTCTTGTAAAGCAACTGGCCCCAATGGCATTCCAATCATAGTGCTGAAAAAGCTTCAACCGAAACTAGCTCCTATACTTACAAAGTTGTTTAAACATTGCTTAAATGAGAAATGCTTCCAAACGCCCTGGAAAACTTCATCAGTATGTCCTGTATTTAAAAATTTTGGAGATCGGTCATCTGTCTCTCAGTACAGACCAATCAATCTCTTGGGTGTCATGAGTAAGTTGCCGGAAATTGTGATAAATAGAGAAGTAGAGAAGTGGTCAACCACCTCAGCAGAAATAAATTAATCAATAACATGCAATATGGTTTCCGTTCTGCTAGATCTACAACTGATGTGCTAACTGTAATATCGCACAAAATTAGCGAACCTCCTGATAAGGGCTTCGTTTCTAGAGTAATAGCTCTTGAAATATTAAAGGCTTTTGATAGGATATGGGATAAAGGTCTACTTCACAAGATCGCCAGCCATGAAATAGCTGGAACTATCCTCTCAATTAGTAAATTCTTTCTCTTTGATAAGCTTATAAGAGTAATCATTAATGGGCAGAAATCAGAAGCTTACAGTATCAATGCTGGCATTCCGCAGAGTTCCATCCTGGGCCCAACTCTCTTCTTGATCTTCATCAATGATCTCCCAAATCACATTTTTAGATCATGCGTACGCATTTATGCAAGCAACACCACAATCTATGGCAACACTTCAAAGGCCAGCAATGATAAAGATCTTTCTGATTCTCTCTTTTCTGATCTTGAGAACGTGGTGCAATGGGGAAAAAGATGACTGGTTAATTTTAATGCATCTAAAACCAAGCTGCTCTCTTTTTCATCATAATCACACGGACCTCCATCTTGCCTCAATTGAAATCGTCTTGACAAGTTTCTGGGACTGACTTTCACTCCTGATTTAAAATGGAACACATACATCAAATCTGTTGCCAAGATGGCTGGAAAAATTGTTGGATCATTCTACCACTCCAGTAGACAGAGTTAAAAACCGGCTTCAAAACCTAGTAGGTGATGCTCTTTTCTCTTCCACAAAAAAGACGTTGTGAGCCTGTCTCTGCTCTATCGTCATTTTCATGGCAAGAGTTCTACTAGCCTGCTTCTTGGTTGATTAGTCCAATGTAAACAAATTCTTGTTGAGCCGTCGCCTTAAATAATCAAATTCTACTCACTCTACACTATTAACGATTACTACAATACCACTTTACATTTATTACCCCTTATCCTGAAGTGGCCTTTTGACCTTGATAAATGGTGACTCCCTTGTAAAATAAAATGTGCAAATATATATTTATACATTAATGTTGATTAATTTTTTTTATAGTTTTGATATCTATCCGTTGTTAACCCAAATGCTAAGAACTAACTCTGGAACACTAAATGTTTTGGTCTTGATTCTAGCTAATGGCACCCAAGTTTTTTTGTTTTTTTTTTTGAAATCTCTACTATATATTGGGTACAATATAATAATCAATAGAGTATCGACTCTATAACAATGAATGTGAATCTGCATGAATTAAAATATTAAATTTATATGCATTTTACGACTTAGCAACGCCGGATAGTCTGCTAGTATATGTATATAATTGAAAACATTTTATGGCAAAATCCATACAGTTTTACTCCGATTGAAAGTCACACTAAATGAAAGCATAATAGAATGTTATTATGCATCAAACAAAAAGTAAGATGCATAAAACATAAGAATAAGTTATTCGGCAAATCTTGCATGCCGCTTGCAAAATTGATAACGAAGAAATTTCAGTTTAGCTAATGATATACTAGATTTGCCATATACAGGGTGGAGAAAGAAAATTGCAACCCTAAAAAAAACGACTTAATTCCATTTCCGTTTAAAGAAAACAGGTTTTCTTTTTTGTTACAGACCATCTACTAGTTCGCCAGTTGTGTACAAATCCCAAGAGTGATAGGAGCTTTCTATCATGTATGAAAGTCACACAATGTTCAACGAGCAAGATCGGAGATGTGCCACTATACAACTCATGCTCTCTACCAATCCAAGTTATGACAACAGAATCATTGCCAGCACCCTCAAAATACATTGCTAAATTGCCCTGAATGACAGGGACGTACCCAGGGTAATAAAAGCAAAGTTTCTGGCCACGGTTATGGTCTTCAGTGCTGTTCAAGTGAGGGTCACATCATGTTACCTCACATCTTTGAAGTTGGCTTGAAACACCAAAGTGTATCTGGATGTGCTGAAGAGTGTGGTGATCCCCTGGTGCAATCAGGTGGCCACTGACAGATCCTGGGTGTTACAGCAGAACTCAGCGACAGCCCACAAGTCCAAAGAAACCCAGATAGAAGGAGTACTATAACTGTGTACCCTTCTCTCAATGGTTCCTATCCTTCCTCGACCTGAACCTGCCGGACTACTTCATTTGGTCATACGTCAAGAACACCAACATGATCTCCCACAGCACTAAATCCAGCCTGATCGCCGCCATCCGCCGAGTATTCACAGCGCTCCTGCTGAGCTACCGCCGGCATTTGTGGAAAAGACATGCACCCAGTTTCAGACCTGTATCAAAGTGGTGATTGAAGCTGAAGACGGCTACATTGAATAGATGTCAACTCTACTACATAATCAAGTTACCTGAATTAATTTGTTCAATAAAAGTTTTTAAATAAAGCTGTAATGTTTCTTTAGGGCAACAACTTAATTTATTCAAAATTAGCTACTTTTAATACGAGAGTAATTCCAAAAAAGTAAAGTTTCCTATTTGTTAACTCAAAAAGTTGAAAAGTTATGAAGACGGGAGTAGTACAATTAAAACGAAACACCTTTTATACTCCAGAATTTATTTTTCTACATAGTTACCACCATTCTCAATGCACTTTTGCCAGGAATTTAATGAAACATCTCTGCTTCTGATGCATGTTTACGACAGAGGTTGCTTTCTTAGAGTTTCACACTGTCAATATCTGCAACAGAGAAATGAAACTTTCAGGTCAGGAATGCATAAGTTCAGTCATCATAACAATTCATTCGGGCGGAATAAAAAAAGAGGAGACATTAATTTTGGAACGACCCTCATATATCTTATTTTTTTGTTTGCTAAATAATAACATTCTATCATGCCTTTATTACGTGTGATTTTTACTTGCAGATGAAGCCATAAAATTTCAACTACCTGGGTGCAGTTTGCACAAACAAAGTAGATACAAAGAAACAACTCCTACAAACTTGTATATTCTCAATAGCAACATACGGAACAGAATCTTGGGTCTTTGAAGAAAGTCGACAAGAGGAAAATTGCTGCTTTTGAATTGTGGTGCTGCCATAGACTTCTTTGTGCAAGCTGGGTGGACAAATGTACAAATGAATGGGCCCTGGAGAAGATTGAACTATGCCAAAGACTGCTGGACAACATCAATGACAGGAAATTTATATTTTTGGAACATGTGGCCAAAGCAGACGGCATAACAAAAGATCTGCTCTTCGGTACAATCCCTGGCAAAAGAGGATGTGAAAGACCAAAAACAAAAATATCAGACAATGTAAAGGACATTGCGGACATTAGCATGGCTGAGCTGCTCAGAATGGCACAGAACCGGAGTTAATAACGATGGTTCGTAAAGAGTACCACGGCTGATCAATAATGACCATTTTGGTAAAAAGAGAGAAAGCCGTAAAAATCTAATTTCTAATGTTTCTGCATTGGAAAACGAAAATATAAGAAATTATTTTTGAAACTAAATTCAATGCTAGTTTTTTTTGGGTTTTTTTTTCAATATAAATCAAATATTTCGACTACTTCCTACTTAAAAGTAGTCCAATCTCCCAGCCACCATATATATATATATATGACTCACATTTTAAATATGTTGCTTTTTAATTCAAGATTTTAGGTTGTTGCTGGTTTCATGCAATGAGTATGTAAATAATCCCAAAACAAATACACGATGAAAGACCGAATTTCACTGTTGCATTCTTACATTCGTCGACTTGACTAGTATTCGGCTGTTTCTTCATTTTTATCGGCTCCGAATCTTAGTAAGTGATACTCTTTTCTCTTCTCTGCAACCTCTTTGCCACAGAAGTGACGTTGCAAGCCTATCTCTGCTCTATCGTTATTTTCATGGCAAGTGCTCATCTGAGCTTCAATTTTTTTCACAAGAAACACTCAACTAAATACAACCACTATCAAATATTTCCTCCACTCTCTATCTGTTCCTAAATCTGAACATAGATTCCACGAATAAAGCTTCTTTCCTAGAACTACCCGCCTGTGGAACACTGTTCCGCTGGCCTACTTCCTGGTTGACCAACCCTCAAGTCCAATGTAAACAAATTCTACCCAATCTACACCATTAATGCTTATTACACTATCAGCTTACATTTATAAACCCTTATCCTCGAGTAATCTTCGGGACTTGATAATTGATGATTCTTTTGTAAAACAAGTTAAAATGGAATTGTAACGCAAGTAATCTTCTTTGCTTCTGTGTCATTGTGTTGTATATTGGTTTATATTGGAGGATATAATATATTAAAACGTGTCATGAGTTATCTAGTGGATGTGAGATATTGTTCTTTTAACGAACAAATAATAAACGTATAAATCGTATGTATGTTGTTTAGCCAGGATTGACGTGTAAACTGAATCATGTTGTATCAGACTTATCACACGGGATATTTTTCCAGTTCATATGTAAGAAGAATAATATATGCTTCATACCTTTTTTTCTTGAAGAGTTCTTCTGTATCTTCCCACTGCTCTGTGACGAACCATGTAGCGATCAGCACCATCCAATTGAGACGTCTGTTCTTATTTGTGAAACCATTAAAACAACTCTTTATATTTTTATAATATAAATTTATTACAGTTGTCTCAAATGATTTTCACAGGATCTGCAGTTCGTCTACATTTTCTGTTCTTACAGTCCGCTCCTAGCTGTCTGTCCACCCCTGTCTAGACGTCTGTCCGCTCTGGTGGTCAATCCACAACTCTCTGAATCTCTTCAAAACTAACTACATCACGTGTTCTCTTACGTCACCTAATTACGTGTCTCAGACCAACCTAATGTCCACAACTAGTTATTTGTTTATTCAAAACCCCAAAATAATGTTTACATATATTTTCTATTTTCACATTCCTTTTGCGATTCACACGTCAATCATTTCTTCCCCAATTTAATTTTTTTATTCTTCTAATCATAATAACTGATCCAATAACCATCCGTCGCTCAAATACAATAACAATAATAATAATGTTTTGATCCATGACCCTGCTTACCACAGTTAACAGATACTACGCTATGATCACAGCCTAAAGGGTCATAACATTGCATTTGAAGCATTTAGTCATACAGCAGTTTCCCATTTTTTGCACAGTCTATTCCATTAGTGAAGTGATATAGCCTTAGTTAAGGACAGACACACTATCATGATTATAATATGTATGTATGAGAAAGAAAGAGAGAGAGAGAGAAAGAGAGAGAGAGAGAAAGAGAGAAAGAGAGAGAGAGATGGAATAAAATACTGACTGACATTTTGATGAAAGCTTCAATACTTTGTGAGCGGCAGAATACGATAGGAGTAATTATGGCAGCTATTTTTTTTTTATTATTATTTGATGTGGTGACGCCATTAGGAGAATTGTATGCATGTTTTACGATGACCTCCATTTTTATTTTGTAGGCAACATTCATAGTTGGGGTTTAGTTTACACAAACGTGGGACGAGCAAAAAGAATAGGTTAAGCTATGGTTAGTGTACTGTTATATATCCTCCATAAACGACTGCGAATATTATTCTTTTTTTTTGTGTGTGTGTGCGTCGGTCAAGGTTGAATATGTCCTCTGATTATTTTTATCGTTTAGTTGGTGTATACGGCAAATATATATAATACCTACAGGCACTAGTGTTTCATCCTTTTGGGAATCATCAGTGCAGGGAGTTACGATTACAACTGATCGGGAGATTCGAATCCGGTCACGAAGCCATCTCTGATTCCATTAGCAAGGAACAAACCACACGGCCAACATTAACTGCAGAAAATGCAGTTGAAATTAACATTTATATAAATGTCTAGACGGTTAGAATGATCGTATAATTATAACATCGTGATGTGTGAGCTTAATTCACTGACTTTAATTTCAACTTAAGGTGCTCAATAAGAACCGTGTTCTTAAAGGGGCTGACACACACACACACACACACACACACACACACACACACACACACACACACACACACATATATATATATATATAGTCATCCACATACAGTACTGTTTCGCTGTTTCACAGCTCATCAGTGCGGCTAGACAGGCAAATATATATATAGTGGAAATGGTAATTAATAAAAACTGAAGAAAGTGCTCAATACTGTTGTAGAGCAAATATGCGTTTTATTTTTTATTACCGTATCTTTCTGTTAAGTTACATTATTGTTTCAGCAGTTTTTTGGCCGTCTCAAAAAAACGGCCGGGTAGCTGAAACAATAATGTAACTTAACAGAAAGATACGGCAATAAAAAATAAAATGTATATATATATATATATATATATATATATATATATATATGGTATAATCATGATGACATACCGGCTGCTAGATCACTGAAGTTAAGCAAAGGTGAGCCTGATCAGTACCAAATGGGACCTAATTTGGGAATACAAGATGGGTGACCAATTTTGAAATACCAGGTACTGTATGTAAGGGGACATCGACACTTTCTTGCGAGAGTTGCAAAAACATTGTCATCTTCCCTAACGTGCGAGTGGAGGCCGCTTGAAAATTTCATACTCCCATGGAACTTCCTCCTTTGGAGGAAGTTGGTTAAGCTCGCATTAGAGTTAGTGCCACAGCCTCATTTGTCATTTTTTATGAGAGAGAGGAAAAGAGAGAAGAAAAAGTAAGAGATAAAGACGGTTTAAACATTAACTATACTGGCAAAAATATGCGACTATTATTACTTCCTACAAAAAAAAAAAAAAGAGTAGGTAATCTTTGAGTGAATGGAATAATGACGACAGAACAGATATTATACAGCCTGCCCTCCCCACACAAAAGGAAGAAGTAATGCATGGGATGATGATAACACTAAAAACGAACATATACTACACTATCGCCCCAAAAGAGAGCATAATGTCTGGGAGAATGGTTTCATGAAAACAGACCAGATTCTACACTACTCCCTTGAAAGGAGGAGGCAATGTATGGGAGAGCGGTTTCATGACAACTAAATAAAATAGCTGCTAAGGGGTGAAATTTTAACATTTTGGAACTTGGCAGGCGTAAATCGACTAATCATGTTACTTCTATGCATGCCCAAATCTGCATTTATAGGTCATCAAAGTGGTTGAATTTAGCGAGATTCAAAATCGGGACCGCAGATCTAGGCTATCTCACGCGACTGCTGCTATATATCGCGATTTATGCAGATGGTATTTATTTGTTTTCGTTTTGCGATACTTTTTGAAGTTTTATATTCGTATGAATGTGTAACGAATTAAAGCTTAATATTTTGGTTTCAGTTCTAACTGATGTCACACAAGTCGTTTTATTTTTAACTTTTGGCATCACTACTATATATTGGGTACAATATAATAATTAATAGAAAATTGGCTCTATAATGATGAATACGAAATCTGCATGAATCATACTTAAATATGTGCTGCAACCGAGCAACTCCAGTTGGCCTGCTATCATTCATATAAAATTATGCAATTATGCCAATAATTTAATTGTTCATATATAAATTTTTTATCATTTTTGATGACCTGCAGAAAATACGTTCATCTAGTGTGAAGGATATTTTTCCGAATATATTTCTAACAGAAAAACTTGTCTGACTTGCTATTTTCTTTCTGACGTGAGTCATTTTAATTATTCTTTTTTATTATTTTGAAAGTATAATTTCTGATTACCAATACAGTTACTTATTCCAATCCTGATTTTTTTTTTTTAATAAATCTCTAAATATTTAACTATAGAGTTCTTATTTTTTCCCCCCAATTACTATAAAAACACACACTAAATGTGCATATATTTTCTCAAACGTAAAACTACACTTGCGGAGGTGATCTATGGATTTTAGCTTTATTTATTATTTTATTATTACTACCAGCAGTGGAAGATTTTGTTTTAAATAAAATCAAATAAAAAAAAAGATAATTAAAAGAATCGTTTTTGGCATTGGAAAATAGGTACACATTTTTCCGATACCAATTCCAATACTCCAAAAAGTCCCGATTTTTCCGATTCTTGATTCTGATAGTGATTAATCGTCCCAATACTAATATATAAAAGACATTATATTAATATAAATTATATTTGTATAGATCCAAATGATTCCCTAGTATTAGTTGCAGTTATGGGTAAATGACGTCATTTCTTCATCTGGCGAAATTTTTATGCATGAAGAGGTTTTCTTTTCAGTAAACTACCTGGACTTTTTTTGTATTATATTTTCTTTGGATTTCCACGATTTTCAAATTCTTCTTCGCTGAGATTACTCTTTATTTGAAATATCCTTTTAGTCTATACATTTCTGCATTATTAATCAACTTTTTTACAATTTGTAGTAGTCAGTTTATGTGCTAACCAGCAGAATTATTGTTTGCCTATAAATATTATTCTGGTAACTACTTTTCTCTGAGGATAAGATCCATTCTTTGAAACTCCATGGAATAAGGAAGATTTTAAGTTTTCAAATCTCGAATAATGTCAATTGTTGTAAATTCTAATTTACAGAGTTTAAGTTGAATTATTTTTTTATATCAGTGCTGTATCTTAAATATTAAGCTTGTTCATCGGGTAAGGATTGTCCTATTAATATTAGTATTTATATTCACTTTGAGTTTGTGCACTAATTCAATGTTGTAAACTTAAAATATTTTTTGAATTCATTTCCTTTTATCAGCGTTTTTCTGGACCTCCAACTATTTTCTCTCATGAGCTGTTCGGTGGGTTCACACTATTCAACAAAAGACGTGTAAGACGTACATTATAAGAATATGAATAAAATATTATGAAAGATATCTACTGGTTTGGACTAATAACTAACGATATATATATATATATATATATATATATATATATATATATATATATGCATAATCTCCAATCTGTAGTGCAATGGGGACAAAAATGGATGGTCACATTCAATGCTGCTAAGACTAAGCTTGTTTCCTTCAATAACTACAAGAAACCTTCTCTACCACCAATAGCAATGGCCAAGAACACATTGCCTGAAAGTACTTCTTTTAAACTCCTCGGCCTAACGTTTACATGGAATATGAACTGGAATAGATACATTGAGAGCATTGCCAAGGCTGCTGCAAGGAAGGTTGGCTCCCTCTACCGTGCTAGAAAACTACTTACGCCTGACAGTATCCTGTACCTCTATGAGGCCACCATTCGCCCATGTATGGAGTACTGTTGTCACATCTGGGCTGGTGCATCTGCTGCTTGTCTCTCGCTCCTGGACAGGGTTCAAAAGAGAGTCGCCAACCTGATAGGTCCTGAACTGTCATCTAGGCTTCAGCCTCTGTCCCATCGACGAGATGTTGCATCCCTCTGCCTGTTCTACAAATACTTTAATGGTGAATGCTCTGACGAATTGCAAACACTTGTAACTCCTCGACGTAACTACGCCCAACAAACCCGACAAGCTACTAAGTCTCATCCCTTTACAGTAGAAATCCCTAGGTGCAAGAAAGCCTTTTACTCCAATAGTTTCTTTCCCAGAACTGCAGGTCTTTGGAACTCCCTTCCGGGATTCTGCTTTCCCAACTGTACTGATATTCAGAAGTTCAAGTGTAATGTTAACAAACATCTCTCTACTCATCTCCCTTCATAATGACCCTGTTAATTAAGTCCCTGAGAGTAGCCCCCTGCTTCAAAGTGGCACTGTGACTTGTTTGGGGTGAAAATTGAATAAATAAATATATATATATATGTGTGTGTGTGTGTGTGTGTGTGTGTGTGTGTGTGTGTGTGTGTGTGTGTGTGTGTGTGTGTGTGTATAGGTATTTAATAATTTTTATAGTAAATCCAGGATCCAAATCTCTCCACTTGCGTTAACCGTGACACTCTGCACTGGTGATTCCCGAAAGGATGAAACACTAGTGTCTGTAAGTATTTAATAATTATTATAGTAAAAAATAATGTCAGCCCCTTTCAGAAACTTGTTTCTTATCGTTGAGCACTTTCAGTTGTAATAAAGTCAGTCAACTTAGCTCATATGCATAGATGGTCATATAATGATTAGATCACTCTGACTGACGTTAAAAGCATTTAATAAGAATAAATGTTTAAATTCAACTGTATCTCTCGCGGTTGACGGTAGCCGAATGGTTCGGACCCTTGCTAATGAAGCCAGACATGACTTCTGTTGCCAGGGTTCGAATCTCTCGACTGGCGTTAAATCATGACACCCTGCACTGATGATTCCTGAAAGGATGAAACATTAGTGTCTGTAGGTATTTAATAATTATTATAGTAAATAATAATAATAATAATAATATATATATATATATATATATATATATATATATATATATATATATATAAGATAATTATCATAATAATATATATATAATTATTACTAAAATTATTTTATATATATTTATATATATATATAAAACAATGTATATATATATATATAATTATTACTGTAATTATTTTACATATATATATATATATATATATATATATATATGTAAAATAATTACAGTAATAATTATGTATATATATATACATTGTTATATATATATATAAATATATATAAAATAATTTTAGTAATAATTATATATATATTATTATGATAATTATCTTATATATATATATATATATATATATATATATATATATGTGTAGATTGTTCGTTATTATAAAGCAAGGGTTTTTCCTTTTTAAGTGTACGTAGGTGGCAAAATGACCGATTCTAATAGAAGCCAATCGTCAACCAGTCATTGGGGGAAATTTTGATATCTAATCGTAATATGTCTAATGGCCGTTAATCAAATGCAACAATGGCGCGAAGCAGTTGTTTAAGAGCAGTTTAAAGCCTACGCAATGACCGATGCAGTACGTATCATATAATTATGTTGGCAAAAAGAGCAGCTTAATGCATAATTTAACATAACCAACAATTCTCTCTTCCGCTCTTGATTGAAGGTCGAAACATTGCCCACATTCCACACGACCGGAAGTTGTGATGATGCTTCCGGGTGCTAAATACAAGTTACTCCTTTTTCATATAGCTGACACTTTCACGCTTCTCTTAGTGTTACATATTCAAATCTATATATATACTAGCTTAAGTACCAGTTGATCAAGTTTTCTGGAATTTTATAGCCAAGATTAAAAGTCAAGAATACCCAGAAACTATTTTCACCCATATTAAAAATTTTACAGGTTTATGTTGATGAAAGATATATTTTTTTTAAATTCTATTTCCACCCCAAATAAGGTACAGTTCCACTTTGATGGAGGGGAATTCTATCGAAGCCATAAATTGCAGGGATGCTATGTAGGTAGTTGAACAGCAAGATGTCTGTTCACATTACACTTGAACTTCTGCATGTCAGTACAGTTAGGAAAGCAGGAACCTGGAAAGGTGTTCCAAAATCTAGCAGTTCTGGGGAAGAAACTATTATAGTAGGAGGCTTTCTTACATCTAGGGATCTCTACTGTGTATGGGGTGAGACTTTGCTGCTTGTTGGGTTTGTCGGGGGTATTTACGTCGAGAGGATACAAAGGATTGTAGTTTTTTGAAGCATCCACCATTAAAATACTTGTAGAACAGGTAGAGGGATGCAACATTTCGTCAATGGGGCAGAGGCTGAAGCCTAGATGACAGTTCAGGACCTATCAGGTTGACGACTCTCTTTTGAACCCTGTCCAGGAGCGAGAGACTAGTAGCAGATGCACCAGCCCATATATGACAACAATACTCCATATATGAGCGAATGGTGGCCTTGTAGAGGTACAGGATACTGTCAGGCGTAAGTAGTTTTCGTGCACGGTAGAGGGAGCCAACCTTCCTTGCAGCAGCCTTGGCAATGCTCTCAATGTATCTGTTCTAACTCATGTTCTCTGTGAACGTTAAGCCAAGTAGTTTGAAAAGTACTTTCAGTTAATGTATCTTTAGCCATAACTATTGGTGGTTAAGAAGGTTTCTTGCATTTATTGAAGGAAACAAGTTTAGTCTTGGCAGCATTGAATGTAACCATCCACTTTTGTCCCCATTCCACTAAAGATTGGAGTTCTTCATCTAGTGTTTCTGCCATTTCCTTAGATTTGTTTTCCCCTTGGGCCTGCTATATTGCGTGGTGTCATCAGCAAATACAGAGAATCTCAGAGAAAATTGTATGAGGGAAGGTCATTTATGAATATTAGGAATGATAAAGGTTCAAGGATAGACCTCTGAGGTACACCCGCATTTATATATTTTTAGATGTACGACCGTCATGGACAACCTGGATTCTTTTCTTATTTTAAAAGGATTAAATTATGTTAAGTATTCGTCCAGTGATAGAGTATGATCTGATTTTCCTGAGAAGATCATCGTGCCACACCCTGTCAAAAGCCTTAGGTATATCTAGAGTAACCGCTGTACCCTCCTCTACTTTGCCCAGTATTCAGAGATTATAGTTAGGATATCTGCTGTAGAACGGGCTTGCCTAAATCCATATTGTTGGTCGGTCAGAAGTTAAGCAGTTGAATAAAGCAAGATTCGTTAAAGCATTTGTTGTAAAGCTCGGAGAGAACTGGAGCAACCTCAGCAGAGTATTGTTTAATAGCATAGCCGAGATGAGATCGGGTCCACATGCTTTTGAGGTGTCTAGGTTTTTTATGATATTATGCACCTGAAGAGGGGTGATTTTCAGACTATCTAGTGTGGCGTCTGTCTGCAGAGAAGGAGTGGTTTGCTAGGTCCAATGTGGAGTTTGAAGCAAACCGACTCGCAAGTATGTTAGCCTTCTTGGTTGGCATGCAAACAACCTCATAATTGTTGGATAGTGGGAGAAATATTGATTGCCACTTATTGCCACTGTTGTAAATTTTCCAGAAATCACAGGTTCCTAATTTCTGTGCTTCGGTGTGTTTTCTGGTGGTTTTGGTTTATTCTCGCTTAGCTGTCGGTATTTCTTTCTTACAATTACTTCTAGCTTCTATAAACTTTCGTCTGTTTGTACTGGACTTATGTTGGTAAAATTTGCGGTATGCATGCTGCCTTTGAGCAATGGCAGCTGCACAAGTAAAAGTAAACCATTAAGTGAGATTTTCTATAGAATTTCCGCATTGAATTGCCATTTTGAACCATTCAGTAGTCTCATTTTCGCACTGGTTAGCAGGAAGAGAAAAAATATTTCCCCATGGGGAATCTCTGATGAGATCCCTGATGGCTTTCCAGTGAACCTTCTTATAATATCTTGTCGTTTTGAGCAATGGCTATTTTGGTCGAGAATGTAGGGCGATTTCTACCATTATCACAGCATGATCAGCATTCCGAGTGGGTTATAGGCATACGCTACAGAATCATCGGTAACTGTGGTCAGAAATAGATTTAGAAATGAGGCATGTTGATGTTGATGTTGCTGATGTCAGAAACGTGTCAGAAACGTAACCGCCTGTAGTAGGGAATGAGATATAGAGAAGTTATGTGTTGTGCTACCAGCTGTGTCTGTGTAATTAGAGAATCCAAGCCAATTACTGTGGTGGACATTGAAGTCACCAAATACATGTACTTGTGCACTAGTATCGAGGGAGAGTGCTGCATCTATTGATTAGGATAGAGTACTGGGTCAAGAGAGAACAGTAAAGAAAATATAAGCTAATGGTATATTGCATGTTAAGTCACATAAAGGCCTGATCGTCTGATTCTAGTTTTGTTTCTCTAGTCAAAGGGAGGGTGTTTTGAATATAGACTCCAGGTCCGTGCATATGTCTGTCTGAGTCCTTACAGCAAAGTGGGAGATAACCAGGCATGTTAAAGTAATTAGAAGTGATGGAGAAGTGTAGGTTAGTTTCACCTAGCGCTAAGATATGCGGGGTGTTTGCTAGGAGAAATGATTCAACATCATCCAAATTAGTTCTAAGGCCGCGGATATTTGTGAATGCAAACCTCAAGGAAGGAGGCAAATTGGTTTTGTTTGAGTTAGACCGGATTTAATAATAATTTTTGATTGAACTGCCATTTTATTTTATTTAAAAGTTTCAGTTTTAGGGTGAGAGGTGTTGGACAAAGTGAATTGTGCAGAATACCAAACATACAACACAAATAGACTATCAGCCGACTCCTCATCTACAGGATTGTGGCCTCAGAAAAGTCCATCAGAAATGGGTGCAGGGTCCCTTTCTATGCCCGATATGACACTGCAGCCATCCCGATAATATACAACTGATGAAGAAGCAGCTGCTCCAAGCACTACCAAAGAGTAAGAGTTCTGTACTATCAGTCGGAAGCAGCAGCAAGAAACTGTCAATCCGGTACCCTCAACTCGTCAGACAAAAATCAACCTAACTCAATTCTATTGGCATACATGGTACTCAAGCACCCCCAAAATGTTCAGTTTTAGGGGATAGGATGTGGCGCGAGCAGGGAACAGCGTTCATTGCCCTATTCAGGAAACAAGATCGACCACTGAGTGTTTCTGTCAAGTCCCTGTAATCAGACCTCTGGCTAATAGTCAAAGAAGGAGTATGAAAACCAGGCGATAGACAGAGCCTATCTACTCCTTAAGAAGTTTAGGTAATTTGTTTGAGTTACCATCCCTAGGAAGGTCGTCGTCCCTTTTGTTTGGTGCAAAGACGTATGAAGTCAATAGCACAGGTTTAGCTTTAGAATTTTCCTTCTCTTAGCCGGATGACCTGAAAAGATCTACGGGTCCATTAGCATCGAGAGAGTTAGCCTCAAGCCTGGGTCCTAAGCCAAATATTTCTGCGATCCCCGCATTGGTAGTTAATGTTACTATGTTAGTTATTAAAGATTATATATCTACTGAAAAATTACATTCCTCCAAATAATTAAAAAGGACATTACTATGTCTGCCATTTCATTGTTACTGGAAAATGGGATAATTAAAAAATTCATGCAGTGAAAGTAACTAAATTTGCAGCTGGTTGGTTTGAGATGGAGGAGTTTGTATTTGGTTAAAACATTGTTCATATGTTAGTTTAGGAATAGGATAACGTGTTAAAGTATGATTAAATTGATATTAGGAATTAATATAAAAATTGATGGCCGACCTTTCGATATTTAAGACTATAGGAGGGATAATAAAAGGTATCTATTCAATATAAATTCAAAATAGCGATATGTAGATTTGAAGTACAATTCAGTGCAGGTATAACTGGAAGTAAAGTGTAAGCTATGGCGTATTCAGTATTCATAATTAAGTATAAATAGAAATGTGGACAGATAGAAATTGTAGATATTAAGTATATTTCTTAATAAAGTTTTTCTGACTTCTAATGAAGAAAGATGACTTCGCCTTTTGTTTAAAATTCGGAATTGTATTTTGAGTAACAGCTCAGCTTTTTGTATTGCTTTTTGTATTACTTTTATCCACCTAAGGGAAAGAGAGGTATAGAGATTGCTATTTAATTTAGATCACTTTAAATCAAAGTACAAAACTATGGCTAATAAGTATCTATTTTATAGCTAAGCTATAGGATAAGGATATACGTTAATGCATGCCTTAGCAATAGAAATCTATAGATATTTAGTGTGTATCGACTTTCAAAAGGCCAGCCTGCTAAATTTAAAGACCGAAAGCTAAACCACTCTCAGTGGTACGTGCAATGTATGTGATTTTATAGCAGCTTGGGAAGAAGAGCAATTGGTTATTTTCCAGGAGAGATGATTATAGCTTTCAGAATATAGTATAAATTCTAGGCACTGCCAAAAATGGCCGCAAAATCAAGTTGTTGTTGTTTTTTAAAACGAAATTACATTTATTAAAATCCATTATTTCTGAGTAACTTTTTTTTTTCCAGAAAGATAAAACCCTGAATTTTATCATATAGAAAACAGAATAATGTAAAACTTTTTCTACTATTTTTAATTCAATTTTAAATGTAAAATTTTCCCAAAAAGTTAACAATTGACATTTTTTGTCTTGCACAAAAAACGTACTTAAATATTAAAAAAAAGGGTTTTTGAAATAATTAATTAATTCATTTATTGTCTAACTAAGATTTAGGATGATTTTCTAAGAGAATATGCAAAAATATTATAATATAAGTAGCTGAATTTCAAATAATTCCACTTATTCATATAGGTAACCAGATATTTCGCGTTGACGTAGAGTTCAGATCGACTCTGTTTACGTTTTCGTCTGATGATAAGAAAACTATGGAAGACCAAACAGGCCAAAAAAAACTTATTTTTCAGTGACGAAAATTTCAATGTATTATTAAGCTGAGGCTGGCCAGTACCAGATGGGTGACCATTTGTATACGTTTGGTTTTTAATGTGTATGTGTGTGGGGGCCAGGCTCCCCAAAATGGGGGGGGGCAATTTAAAGCAGAATAAAAAAAAATTATTTCAGCGCGTTTGGTCCACCGTAGTCGAAAGGCGGCAAACGTTTTCAAACGGGATCGAAAAAAATGATGCTATTTTTAACACAAAGGGCACAATATTTATCGAATTTTTTTTTTTGGTATCGATTATTCAAAGCATGCCCTGTTTAATAATGGTCATGCATTATTCGGCTCGCTAAAAAAAATTGTTAATTTATTTATCAAAAATTTTAAAATAGCTTTTTTCGTATAAATATTAAAAAAAATTTTTTTTTGTTTTGCTTAACTTAAATTAATTATTTTACTTAACATATTCACCGAATTTCACACTTCAAAACTCAAAAGCGGGATAATTAAACACAATCGAAGTTCTGATATTCAGACGTCAAAATAAGGTATGCAAACAATTTTTTTTTTGTTTTTGTTTTTGAATCTATAATTCTGTCCCTTACAACAACACAATATGTTGATTTCAGCTTCAGATGATTATTTTAAGCATATTTGTTCCCACTTCAAAACAAGGGGGGGGGTTTTGTAAGCAAATATATATATATATATATATAAATATCGTTTATGAAAAAAAAGTACACTGTTATAAAGTTCATTCTTCTAATAATCGCTGAAAATTTCGTATTAATCGGATAATTACCTGATTTTTGGTAGATTTTTAAAAAGACGGTCCGTCAAAAAGTACTGACCTGCCCCCCCCCAGTTTTGGCGGTGCCTAATAAATTCACATTAGGATATACAGAGTTTTGGGTAGAGTTTAGGAGTATACAAAATTTGGGATGTTTATCATGCAAAACAGACACAGGCGGCCATCTTGCAGAAAAAGTAGCTTTTGAATATAATCAAATAGTAACATGCTAGCAGCGCCATCTGCTCAGTTTTGAGAGAAACAATTAATAAATGATATCGGCTGGGAAAAATGAAAAAATGGAAATATCGGCTAGGAAAAAGGAACGAATAATATCGGCTCGGAAAATATTTGAACACTATAGCAAAAACAAAATAAACAGCAACAAAAAAAAAAAAAACACACACACACACACACATACACAAAGCGTCTTGTGTGATGTTCGAACCCTGAAAGACAACACAAAATATTAGGTTTTAAAGGCGACAGTCACTGATCTAACAAAAAATGTTTTGTCTTTTTAAATTACTTAAACTATGTTTATGTGTTCGACGTCGGAATAAAGAATATAAAAAGTTGTGTTTCTTCTTCGCAGAGATCTAAAACGGTTCTACTATCTAAAATAAATAAACATAAAAAAATATATGAATATAAAACTAAAAATTCTAATTAAAGTAAAAAATATATTAATGAAGATTTATCGAATATTTTTATCCTTTTTAATAATACAATAAATGACTAATTGTTTCCTCTTCTTGCAGTGAAAAGGTTTAGATTATTACATGGTTTTATGCTCGATCGGCTAATTATAAATATTAAATTGTAAAGTGGCGCTAAAAAATGGTAGAACATTTGTTTCATATATATATATATATATATATATATATATATATATATATATATATATATATATATATATATATATATGTATATATATATATATTGCTGCATCAATATCTATTTTCCCTTATTCTATGTAGCTAAAATGATTTAAAAACTTTAAAAAACATTTAATCTAATTTTCTATGTTTATTACCTTTAGCAAATTAGGTGCAAACCTTTTATATTTGTTAATATTTTTTCTCCGAGGAGAGGAGATGTATAAACATCGAAAACTCATGGGTTAAGGAATATATTTTACTATACTGGATTCTTTGTCTTGCATACACAATAAAATTTCTATATTTGAAATTTAACTTTTTCAAATCACAAATTTTAAATTCCTAAATTATGATATATATATATATATATATATATATATATATATATATATATATATATATATATATATATATATATATATATATATATATATATATATATATATATACTTCTCATCTTGAGTTGAGCATATTGAGAAGTGATACACGAATTACCATTAGGGTATAAGCAATGCTCTTTGTGTAAACAAATCAAGCTTAGATTGTTCGAACAAAACATCATTAAATTCTTGACTCATACAGCAGCCGCCGATAGCGTTGTGGTTAGGAGCCTTGATCATCGTACAGACAGTCGGGTTTCAAGCCTGCCTGTAGGTAGTTGCCTATCTAGCCGCACTAATAAGCTGCGACACAGTGTTGTATGTGGATGACTATATATATATATATATATATATATATATATATATACACCCGCTGCTTTTTCTGAGTTTTTTAAAACGGTTCAAGAAATTTTAACGTCGATAAGGACATTGGATCAGAGGTGCTGATTCGAAATCTGTAGTTCGTCTGTTTTTTTATAAACAGTTTTAGTGTGAAGACGCCATTCGCATGCCTATAAACTTTGCTTTATGTTTGTGAAATAATAATGGGATTGTGCCTACATTTGGTACAAGTAAATCGATATTTTTATCAGTACCACTAGAGATTCATAAATTTAATGGATGTTCTGTTTTTAAATCTCCGAAACAGTTATATGGTAAATAGCTGATGATGCTCGTTTTCTATTTCACAACTTTAGTTAAGGTCTCTTGTTTATACATCGCTGTGATGTACTTTAATCCTCTTTTGTATTTGTCAGTTTTTTCAACGTTAAGTCAGTTTATACAAGTGCTAAATCAGCGATATGTTGAACTTAGCAGCCCTGAGAATTTAATCTGCACTTTTTCTTCGTTCATAAACTTCTCAAAATTTGTTTATAAGCTTCTTTAAACTTCACACACACACACACACACACACACACACACACACACACACACACACACTCCCTCTCTCTTTCTCTCACACACACACACTTTCTCACACACAGACACTCTCTCACACAAGCACATACACACGCACATATATATTTAGTAAAAATGGTAATTAATAAAAGCATGAAGAAAGTGCTCAATACTATTGTAGAGCTTTACAGAAATGGTTATTATATATGTTATATTAACAACCATTTCTGCAAAATCTGACGAGGTTACTGGATCGCCAACACAATCCGGCAACTGAAATATATGTTACTAAACAGAACAAAAACGGTAATAAAAAAATGAAACGTATATATATATATATATATATATATATATATATATATATATATATATATATATATATATATATATATATATTACCTAGAGGATTCTTATACATGGACTTCTTATCCAAATATTTTTTTAAAGAGATTCCAAAGGATATCTTACTGAGCTTTGCTTGAACTCACTAATCTTTGCTTGAACTAACTAAACTAACCTATTGCGAACTTTTGAATCTCACTGGATATTTACAACTTACTTATTGGGCTTTGCTGAGTATTCCTTTTCATTTTTTCTATAAACTTTTATTTTTCTTTCAATTTTTCTTTCTCGTATGTTTTCAAAAATTGAGCTAACCAGCAAAAATAGATACTTATCTATATTTACCTTTCGCTAACGTTTTTACTGTGAGGAGAAAAGCCTTTCTTTGCAACTCCATGGAATAAAGAACCCCTTACCTTTATTTCGTATTCCTTGTTTTGTATAAAATATTGTAAGCTCAATTCTACAATATCTTGACCTTTTCTACTGATCTCTCTCTCTCTCTCTCTCTCTCTCTCTCTCTCTCTCTCTCTCTATATATATATATATATATATATATATATATATATATATATATATATATATATATATACTCGGGTTTTTTATATTCAAAAGTAATGGACTAATGAATTCAACGAGGTTGTTAGATAGTGCTCAATAAAAAGAGCTGATAATACTTGTTTATTGTTATATAAACATGCTCACATCCCGCTGCTACAAATAGCCACTTGTTTCAATCAAACAACAGATATCATCAGGCAGCGACTTGACTATTCAAAAGTTCAATGAATAATGATGAATAATGATTATTCATTGAACTTTTGAATAGTCAAGTCGCTGCCTGATGATATCTGTTGTTTGATTGAAACAAGTGGCTATTTGTAGCAGCGGGATGTGAGCATGTTTATATAACAATAAACAAGTATATATATATATATATATATATATATATATATAAATACGCACGCGCGCACACACACACACAAACACACACACACACACACACACACACATATATATATATATATATATATACACACACACACAGATCTTATTTTATTTATTCTGTATTCTTAATATTAGATTGGAATAATTTTCATGTGAGACAGGGATAGTTCAATGATAATTTCGACCATTTATACCTAAAATAAAGTATGGTTTTCAAAAATAAATACTTGCAGTAGAATTTGGAATGAAAAAAAAAGTAAGAAATCAGAACAAAAAACAATAGAAATAACAAAGACAGGGGAAAATGTGAGAAAAAGTAAAGAAAAGAAAACGAAAAAAGAAAAACAGAGTGAAATAAAAATAGAAAAGAACGAAAAACATGGGAAAAATGTATAAAAGCAAAGAAAATATGGAAAAAAACGAACGAAAGAAAAAGAAAAAAATGAGAAAAATGAAAAAAAAAATAAAGAGAGAAATCAAAACAAAAAAGAATACAAAAAATAGAAAGAAAAAAAGTAGAAGAAAAAACAGAAAAAAAGACAGAAAGAAAAAGGAAAAAAGTACAACTAAAACCAAGTGGAAAAAAATAAGAAAGAAATAGAAAGAGAAAAAAGTGAAGCAAAACGAACAGAAATAAAGGAAAATGGAGAACGAAAAAATATAAAAAAACGAAGAGAAGAAAAGGGAAAGAAAGAAAAGAACAGAAAAAAATATGATAGAAGAAAAGGCAATAGCATAATAAAAAAGAAAGAAAAATGATAGGAAAATTGATAAAGGAAATCGGAAAAGAAAAGAAAAAGGAAAAAGACGTAAAAAGAGATTAAGTAATATTAATAAATGCACAGAGAAAGAGAGGCAGACAGACAAGCAGGTAGAGAAAGGGAGTAAATGTGTGATGAATCGACAAAAAATAACGGGTATGTCGAGTAAATGGGTAAATCCCATAATTACGTTCAATATAGGTGACATAATAGACGGTCGATCACTGAAATTAAATAATGAGATCGTGTCAATTTCGATCCCCCCACCCCATTTCCCGTCTCTTACTCTCTTCTCATTCTTTCTCGTGGAGAAACTCCAAACAAATGTTTGATGCTTTTTTATAAAGTAAGTATATTTACCTACCTCCCACTGTAGTTGATTGAGGTGTCACTTTATAGATATCTCCCGAATATGCACCTCTGAACGGGTGCAAAATTTTCTATGATCGAACCTATCGATATTCCCTGACAGAGGCGACTCAAGCTGTCGGCAATATTGCCCCTCTTCCCAGAAGGATAAGGTAATGTCAGGAAGAGTGGCCTCCTATGATAATAAGGGTCAACACCTCTGTGTCAGGTGTTGTTAAGTTGTTGGGGACTATATTTCCATTGATGACGTAATCCGGAAGCCAAACAGGTTACACACCCCTCAAGAAAAACAGTAAATAGCTCCTGAAGAAACATGTTTTTTAAATATTAACATTCCTTGTAATTTCATTGAAATATTTTGACAACGGAAACAGCTACCCATCTCTGTGTAGTTACATAATTGTCATGTGACATCTGTTTGTAAAATCGATCCTTGTGGTGATGTAATAATTGAAGCTGCTGTGACTTTCTTCCCTTTTGAAGATTGAGGCGAACAAAGACATTAACTGCAAAGAAAAAGCTTTCGAACACAATCAGCCCACGGACCACTTCACCACGCCTTACTACATACTTTCTGCACGTAACGTCATATCCTAACACGTAGCTTTATCTCTAATTTTAACTGTAATAGATTTTTCCATTCTTTTACTTGATTTAACCATATTGTGTAATCTGTACTTTTCACACATTCCTCATAAAACAATACCAAACATATAAAGCGATGTACGTAAAGGAAGGCCTGCTTTGTTTTGGACTGTAGAACAAAACAAAGTATACCATCAGTTGTCTCTTTCGAGCCCCCATCGATTGCTTCTCCGTTGTTACGATATATTAGATAGGTGGCCATTTGTGAATACCAGGTGTCAATCCCGATCTAATGGCTTTGCAAGCAGAAAGCAGGTACCGATTTGCAAATACAACGAATATAACGGACAATTATAGGTTGTTGATTCTGATCTACATCAAGCAGACACTGGCCAGCGATAACAGATCGAATTAAGAATTTTTTGTACAGCGGCCATCTGCTTGCACCAGGGGATAACCACATTCATCAGCACATTCAGATACACGTTGGTGTTGACTTTCAAGCCGACTTTGGAGATGTGAGGAGCATGATATGGCCCTCATATGAAACCACACCAAAGACCATAACTGTAACTAGAAATTTCTCAAGCGTAAAACCGTCAGGATTTGCATTTTAAGGGTGGTGGCAATGGTCCTTTTTGTCATAACTTAGACCGGTAGAGAGCATTACAGCGGCGCATCTCCGATCTTGTTCGTTGAACATTGTGTCACTTTCTGACATGATAAAAGGTTCCTATCGATGTCGGGATTTGTACACAACGGACCAACTCGTAGTTTGCAACAAAAAACAAAACCGGTTTTACTGAAACGGAAATGGAAGTATGTCATCTTTTCTAGGGCGACAATTTTATCGTTCCACTCTGTATGTTTTCGATTGTTTTTGGATTTAGATTTCTTTCATTTATTAACGTGTCCAGATATATCTCATTTCTAATTTTTTTTTCTAGTATGTTGTACCTATATGACAAATAAGTAAGACAGTTTTCGTACTTTGGCTATGGATTAATTATTTTTATTTCTTGGCTAAATTCATTTACAAATGGATAAACTAATCTCTGACATGCATCGGTTGTGTTACGCCTATTCTTCTCTTTTTCCCTACCAGTACGTCTCCTGTCAGATCCCCTGTGTCACTTGGTATAAACAGTGCCATAACGAATGCCTGCTAGTTCTTGCATTGTAAACTTGATTTCAGTGCATGCTGGCAGTGATAGCATCCAAACCAATCGTTGAATTTCGTCCATTCGTCTACCATGAGTAAGGCCTCCAGACGTCTTCATGCTTTTCATTAGCACCTGCTCAATAACCAGAGCAGCTACTCAGTAACGGTAAGCTAGCTCAGTAGCGATCACTCTGTCTAATCACATTGAATACTTCAGAAATTTTCTGGTGCATTTCAGGATGGTTTTTCGGCAGCCCCTCTATTTGCTGCAAATACAAGTTGGCCGACTTTTGCATATAGGATGTGTCCTGCTGCAGCGAATATTGGCAGCATTTACCTTACACCATTAAAGTGCAATTCCCAGTTCCCGGTGCGCTCTGCCTTAAGTAACAATAGCAGGATCTTCTCTATATCAAGGTATTGAATCCACAATTTTGCTGTTCGCTGGCCAATCATCGCATCGTTCACATGGTTGATTCTCTCGGCAAATCTGGTCACAGACTCTGATGACAGAACATTATCCAATGTCTCAGTCCCACCAAGGAGACCTTTCAATAGCTCCTGAGCTTCATTTAGTTCTTCATTTTGAGGTAATGACTCTTCTGTATCAGTGTTGGATTGATCATCTTCAGTGACATGTAAAACTGACAAATCATAGGCTTTCGCTAAAAAATAACACTCAGAGCAGCATCAACTAAGAAGTGAGCACGAATGGTTCTTGCAATTGTTTGCCATTTAGCATGTGCTTGACTGTGTTTTCAGCATACACAAGTTCAAAAAGTTCTTGCAATCCAGAACCTGTCATCAAATGACCAATTGACCTCAGCAAGCTCATCTGTATATGGAACCCACCAAGTTGCAAGACAAATGATTTCAGGGGACTGGAACTAAACTGTGACTCGACTATCATCATTTCTTTGTACCAAAGTGGCTGACCGAATGTCAGAATTGGCGTAATGTTGTTTTTTTTCTGGTTATATCACTAATGTAGCATTACGTTGAGTACACACAGGTTGGGTTATCAGGGTCCATGTCGATCATTGGCAAAAAAACAGTGGCTTATTTCCCAGGATATGTTCCTTTGTGCACTGACTACATAAGGCTTGATCATGTGGGTCTGGACGGATGTAAAATTAGTGAAACATTCCAAAGGATGTCAACATTGGCAGTGGAATCGACAAATTTCTTGGTCTGGAGATCTTTAAATGTCACTAGTGGTTTGTTGGTGTGCTGTGAATTTAAGTACTTGATGTTGATCCTTCCAACCCTTATTGTATCTTCTGAAAGGACTTGAATCCTTGGAATTGATTTTGCTTTAACTTTTCCGGACGTAAAAAATGCTATGATGCCCATGCCGTGTAATGTATTGAATCCATCAATGCTCCTTACATTATGGTCCACATTATCAGCTGCGAACTGTACAAATTTAGTTTCAACAGGTGATAGATAGATAGAGACCGAGAGAGAGAGAGAGAGAGAGAGAGAGAGAGAGAGAGAGAGAGAGAGAGAGAGAGAGAAAGGGTTTCAGCGCTATGAATAAGAGCAGCACTTTTTTTCGAAATTCTGGACCTCCAAGTAAGATGAGGAGAAGCCATGCTTATTCAGAATGTCAATTAAGAACATCGATTCAAATCGGTCATGCATTTCCACTGCTAAACAAAACTGCAAAAGTGAAAAGAGAACTCTAGCTCTAACAACCTGCATTGACCTATTTATGCAAGTTTTAAATCATTGTCTTTGCCTGCAAATATCTTCCTGATAAAGATCAACAATTTTTTAGGAAAATATTCATGAATCGCAAACTGTTCAAGATCATTCTTAGACGGGTAATATTCTGAACTTTTCTGGATACTTTTAATGTCATTCTTGATAAGATTTACTGCTGTCTTTATGATTCTAATGGCCTACTGATTCTGAATTGTCTATTGAGTGGCTCTGTACATAAAATTCATGGAGAAGACATTTTGCTGTACTTAAGAATGTAACAACATTAGGTTTCCCATTAATTTTAGTCACAATTATTTTGTCTTTGAAATGTTCTAGCAATCCAGATTTCATGTATGAGAGACTGTATCGTTCAAAGCCAGTGTCCTCGAGAAATTCCTCCATTTTTTAACAATATAAACAATGGCGTTATTTTGCTGCAAATAATTAGCAACTTCCAGAAATGCCTTCTTTCTCTCTGGATCCTCTGATCTACCAAGGTTTTGTTTCTTAGAAGAATCAGCGGAAGAGAATGCCTTAGGAATGTTTTTATTGGAATCAAAGTTTGCAAAACATGTTCTGTGATAACAATGCTTCTTGTGAAACAATGTCAGCTACATAACCTATTTTACCTTTAACAGTGGATGCTCAGCCATCATTTGTTTCGGGTGTTCTCAGAAACTTTTAATACTCTGTCCTTTAACTCAATAGTTTCTACATGGGAAACATCAGCACCTCTTTTCTTTCTATCAGATTTTGTTCCAGAACCACAAAAGGACAATGTTCCGTAAAGTTAAACACACACAAAGAGCGGATTTCACGGGATGGCATTTCATCATGGGTAGATTTGATTTTACGGTCAATTTCTATGTATTTGGGGTTGATCCAATGCTGTCTGCATTTCTTGTGAAGACGTTAACCAATCTGAATTATGATCTTCTCTCCACGTTGTTCAGAAGCTCTGTTAATGGAATCGATTCCCTTCTAGCCGACAATGAATGTTTCTTCATTACTGGACCATTACTACAAACAGTGCACTTATCAGCATCCATAATTATCGGTACTTCACTTTGGCTAACCCGAAATTAGAATATCACAGAATATAAAGCTCCTGCAGTAATGCACCAAAATAGACACAAATAAGGTATAAGAAGTTATATTTAACTTTAAGAAAACTGTTAGTTTTACCCAATTTCATATTGCTACATTTGTTATTTTTGAAGATGAATTTACAGTAATTGAGCTGAGAGAGGGGAGGCTAGAATCAGCGGCAATCTTTAAAGATGGCGGCCGTTGATCCCTTTCGGCAAGGTTAACTGTGGTAAACGTTTTTTAATCTGAAAACGAGGTTATTCATGCCCAATATCCAAGTAAAAAACCTATATTAGCAATTTGTTTAAGGTTTAGCCTAAAAATCAACTAGATTGGCTGGACTATTAGGACCACTGTCCAGTCATGGCTGATGGAACAAGAGCATATTACCTCCATGAAGTAAATAAAGGGTTCTGTTCGAAATTCCGTCCAAATTCCTGAGTTTGACAGAAACATTCTTGAGTCCGACAAGATACACCTGAAGAAGGTCAGAGGTTACATCGACTGAAACGTAGTGAACATTACACTCAAGATGAGAACAGTAGTCCAACGAATCCAAATAATAAGAATAATCAATCCTCATCTCAAAAAGTTCAAGACATATAATATTTATATTTTGTGCAAATAATTATTTTAGAGTGAACCTCAGCTTGTAGCAATGCTCAGCTTTCTGTGTAGCTGTCAAACTGCAGGCTTCAACATTTTCCCGCATTAACACGCATGATAATAATCGTATATTATGACAACAACAACAAAAAAAAAATAGACAAAACAATTCAACTAGGAAGAAAAGGACCCATTACGATCTCATTGTTCGAATTACGAATTGTTCCCCCATAAAGAAACATTTCCTGTGGTTGGTATTTTCGGTCGCCCTATAACCGAGACTATACACACAATTATTCACGTTTATGGCTAGATATTATTCACAGCCGCCCCCTCATTTCAACGGAGGTGGGAATTCAATGTTACTAAATGAAATTTTCAAAACCCGTTGGATGAGAACAAAGAAACTCACAAACAAAACGCCAGATTTGGACCTAAACCGCAAGAATTGAACGTTTCACACGCTATAAAAACTACACTATGCTAAATTCTATTTAATGTCATTTTAATTGTTATTCCGATTATAAAATTAAAATTATTAAATTAAAATTAACTGTTGAATTTTTTTTTTAATGAACAAATTCATGGAAGTTCATGAAATATTCGAAATTATTTAGAAAAAATGATATTTGGTAAAAAGATTTTGGGGAAATAGTTTTACAAACAGATCATTTTCAAATATAATTTCATGGTGATTATAGTGAATAAACAAAATCACACGACATCAGGTCAAATTCGGTCGCCATTTTGTTTCGTTTCGCTTACTCACCATAATATTGACACACATCAAATGCGTTTTTCTCAAGTTACATACCTAGTACTAACTTGATTTTAACTCGAAATAATTCATCGCTTAATGATATTTAACAAAAACAACAAAAACATTTTAATACAGAGTTTTTAACGCATTCTGTTCTGGCCGCGATCTTTAATGATTACCAAATTCGTTAGAGAAATTACCTAAATTTCGAGATTAATATTTAATTAATTAATCGAATAAATTATGAATTTTTAAAAGGTCAAAATAAATAAATAATTTTCCTCTAGATTTAGAACTCTCTTATTTATATACTGTTCTGCTTGTTCCTCTCTTTGTTCATACGTTATCCTTTGAAAAAAAAAAGACAAATATAATTTTTGAAGGCCAAATTGCTTTTTAAAAGGCCAAATACAGGAAAATTAGCCTTATAAAAGCCAATCTAGAAACCCTGGAAAAGGGTATGAGAGTGATCTCCTTTTAGTGTAGCCTTGTTTTCGAATAGCATTATAATAACATAAGATCAGTAGTGTAGTTGTGTGAGAAAGGAACTTGTAATGATTTTGACGTGCAGTGGTTCTTAACCAAAGAAAGAAATCAGTGAAACGTTACGTAAAAAGGGAACACTCGAAAAAAACAAAAAAACAAAAAAAACAAAACAAAAGAAAACAGGACAAAAAAGAGTACCCAAATGAAAAATATTGTTGAAATAACTTTTATCTGTTTGTTTTTTTCGAGGAATTTATTTATATATATATATATATATATATATATATATATATATATATATATATATATATATATATATATATATATATTTATTTATTAATCATTAATTAATAATTACTATGTGCATAAAAGTAAGTCATCTATATATATTTCCATATCTTGGAGGGGCTGCTAGAAAGGACTTATCCTGACTTGATAGAGTTCAAAATAGACTTCGTAGCCTCGTAGGGGGTGCCCTTTTCTTTTCCCTGCAACCTCTTTCTCACATAAATGACGTTGCAAGCCTGACTCTGTTTCATCGTTATTTTTATAGCAAGTTCTCGACCGAGCTCCAATCTATGGCCCCCCTCGCCAAACTTTCACAAGAAACACTCGTCTAGCTGAAAACACTATCAATAATTTCCCTCACTCTTTATCTGTGCCTAAACCTAAACGTAGATTCCATGAACAAAGCTTATTTCTTAGAACTGCACGCCTGTGGAACTGTCTTCCGTTTGCCTGCTTTCCAGCTGACTACAATATTTTTGTGTTCAAGTCCAACGTAAAAAAATTCCTGATGAGTCCTTCCACTTACGTTAAAAAATTTCCGTCAAATTCGTTAACTTAAGTTAACGAATTTCCATTACTAACGATTACTATATTGTCAAATTGACTACTGTACACTCTTTAACCCTTATACTCAGTTGGCTTCTGGGCCTTGATAAGCAGTGATGCCTATGCAAAAAAAATTGTTTAGTTGTTTTGTTTTACGGTATACGAACTCTTTTTGAGTCCTTTAATGTCAAATTCAATTATTTTGATAAGAGTTTTGTATGCTTCAAGCTATTAATATCTTTATATATTTATAGTCCAGCTTTGAAGGCGTATATCTGATCCGGACAAAACAATTCAGATCTGGACCTGGGAGTAAGGAAAATATTCGCTTGAATAACATTTAAGTTATCTCCTCTAAATTATTATGATATGCTAATCTGAGAGTGCACTCTTCTATTCAGGAGTACAAAAAAGACTCGCTCTTTGCATGAGTGAGATTCAGAACACTACTTTTTTTTTTCCACGGTCAAAACGATAAATTAAGAATACATCTCAACAGCTAACAAGTAAATCCACGAGTACTAGGGCTCCCGAATTGGGGCATCGGCACCGTATATAGTCTGTCATACGCAGGATAGCCTTATTTGATCCACACTTAATTATAAATATCTTCTTTTTTATACATAAATGCCTCTAGGGTAATCTTCTAATTTAATTGGTTTGTTGCCTGGTTTAATATGACGTTCATTTCATGCGCGTGTCTGAAATACAAAATGATAAATAAAAGGGGGAGCTTGGGAATGGAGCTCGTGTCATGTTCTCAGCAGTTTTGTGAAGCCATCATTGTCATATTCAATTTTTTGTTTCAAATAAAAATTATAAAACATTAATCTGATTAATTATTGCAAATGAGGAAAAATTAGGTCAATTCGTTACACTCCCCAGGCAAAGGGTTAACCGCCCTCACCTCAACTCGACCGGGAAACGGCATTTATTTATTTAGTTATGCCTCTTTTATCGCCCCTTTTATTTTAAATAAATTCACAATTTGATCCTAATGAATTGCACACTAGTAATATTATCTCTTCCCCCCCTCTCTGTCATTCTCTTTGTATATATATAACGAAGCGGTGCGCTCTTATTGAAACAGAGCGCCGACGAACTAAATCAGCAACAGTTGTAGGATAGCTGATTACCGAAAATATTAGCACCATCAGCAGCTGTTTTAGCGATATGCAAATTAGCAAGTGTGCGCGAACTGGCATCACAAGAAGGAGAGAAAAGGGTAAAAATATACCAGATGGTCAAGGGGAGAAGGAAAATCCGAACAAAGGAAGATGGATGTGTGAAAACGAGGGCGAGAAAGCGCTGGCGAGTGCCGGCGTGCGGTGGCAGGGAGAGAGACTTTTAAAAAGCACATGTTATCCGGTAGAGCGCTGTAAAATATGTGCAAAATGACTTTTGTAAGATAATGAAATGTGTTATTTTTTAAACAAATGCATTTCATTTACAATTAAAAAATGACGAGTTGAAGTCTTATTTTCCCCCCCTTTTTTGTTTGTTCATTTAAGACAGTCTGTGGATCCGAGTGGTTGAAATGTAACGACACGGTTAAAGTGTAGCAGCCATGGTACATTATATTGATTTTATATGCTGATGACCAGGTCTTTTACCAAAAAAGGATTAAAATGAAAAAAGAAAGAAAGAAAAATAAACGTTACTACAAAAAAAAATGCAGTTGCAAAGGAAGAACTTTAAAACAAACGTGGCCGAGAGAGAGAGAGAGAGAGAGAGAGAGAGAGAGAGAGAGAGAGAGAGAGAGAGAGAGAGAGAGAGAGAGGGGGTTAACAACAACAACAACAACAACAACAACAACAACAACAACAACAACAACAACAACAACAACAACAAAATCAATGAATACAATTCTTCGCTCTTCGCTTCTTTTTCTTGTCGTCTGCTGACTTTTGTATTTTTCTCCGGTTGTGTCAGTCATAATTTTGTTGCTCAAGAATGTTTAGTGGGACCGTAGTTTATCGTCAATGTTGTTTTTAGTGCTAAGGACGAATGTTTTAGTCTTACGGATCGGTTATGCATTAATAAGAGTTATTGTCTCCAACTCATTTGAACATAGCGAATAACTTGTTTTGTTTTAGATAAGAATTTGGAATGATCAATTTGATTTGAATATATTTTTCTATTTATTTTTTGTAAGTGATTTCCGACTTTTAGTTGGGGATGCTAAAGTTCTACAGTTCTTTGTTAAATAATTTTTTTTGCGGATTACTAAAATTTGAAAATTTGGAAAACAAACTTTGTCGAGGGGTGCAAGACTAAAATAAATGTTTAAACAATTATAACGCGTGATAAAATATAATAATAATAATAATGTGTTTAGTAGGTACTAAAAAAAAAAAAACTATTTCTATAGTTTTGTTCTAAGCTTATGAGTCGTTTATAATTGACTATACAACCTGCCATTGTGAAAAAGGATTATTACATTTGAAGAAATTTATTTTTTATGTTTACTTTTTTTTAATAAGAAAACGAAAAAGAAAAGACACGCGGGCTATGCTGAACGATTTATAAATAATTTTTGTTATATATATATATATATATATATATATATATATATATATATAAATCAAAGTGTAGTATCTGTTCTGTCTAAAGATAGTATAATATATATATATTATACTATCTTTATATATATATTTATATATATATATAAATCAATGTGTAGTATCTGTTCTGTCTTAAGATAGTATAATATATATATATATTATACTATCTTTATATATATATTTATATATATATATATATATATATATAAATCAAAGTGTAGTATCTGTTCTGTCTAAAGATAGTATAATATATGTATATATATATATATATATATATATATATATATATTATACATGAAATATTACAGGGGAATATGGTATTTCATGTACGATCTTCATTATTTACTTCAACAGTTTTAAATATGTGATGTAAGCAAGGTAGTAAGTTAAAAATATATATTTATGGCAATTAAGCTAAACAGAAGCTTCCGCGTTTCATCAATGTACGGAATCATTTGGCTAAAATGCATGATGTATATATACGTACATATATGTGTGTGTGTATGTTGTATATATACGTACATATATGTATGTGTATATATGTATATGTATGTGTGTGTGTGAGAGAGAGAGAAATATTGAGTTCTGTTTAATAAAACTTCTTCATACTAAATGAATATGGTCGTACATATCGAACGGAATATTTTGATTCAACTTTAATGATTTACTTCTACTCAATCATGCTTATCCACTATTCTCAAAACTAATTTTCAATTTATGTACGATCTTAAACATTGTGTTTACGCTTCTCTTTTTCTGTCCCTCTCCTTCTTTGTTTGTCTGTCTGTCTGTTTCTCTCTCTCTCTCTCTCTATATATATATATATATATATATATATATATATACATACATATATATATGTATATACACACACAAACACACACACACACACACACACACACACACACATATATATATATATATGTGTGTGTGTGTGTGTGTGTGTGTGTGTGTGTGTGTGTGTGTGTGTTATTTGTTTTTGTTTTTGTTTTTGCGATACGTCTTGAATGAATTCAATTATTTACGAATATGCATTTCTACCTAAATGCGAGTTGGGAATAATTTTCCCTTTAACCAATTTGGTACCCCCACATGGGGAACGGTATATATATTATTTTTAAAATATAATTATCTACTGAGACGTGTTTGATCGTCTACAATTCATCAGAGGGGCTGTTCACTAGATTCAGCCACTCTGATGAGTCGTAGACGACGAAACACGTGTCAGTGGATAATTATATTTTTAAAATAATATATATATATAAATCAAAGTGTAGTGTATATATATATATATATATATATATATATATATATATATATATATATATATAACGGTAGCTTATATTTGAACGGTTTTCTGGAACTCAGACATTTAGCTGTTGACTATCTCTTAAGCTATTACAACTAACGGAAAACCCCCCCTTTCACCTCTTCCCCCCAAAGAAAACCTGACAGGATTTCACTGTTTGTCCATCAGTTGTAAAGTGTCGATTTCAAACAATAGAACTAACACTCCTAAAATAATTCACTTAAGATCAAATCGCCATGAACAAAGTCGGAAATTATTTGGTGTGGCCGGAAAATAATACTCACTCGAACACTGGACATGACATGAATACTACGCTTATGACTCACAAAATAATATTTTCTGCGGATATCTTTTTAATACTATTTTTATTCATTTGAAACTTCAAGTATTATGGAGTCTGTTGCGTTTCATGTTCATACTTCGTACGCACATGGTGATTACTAGACGTTATCCCCAAGTGTCCAAGGTCTTTCTGTACATGGGTCTGTCAGAACAACCTGACATAAAGATACTTTTCCCGAGAAGTAAACCCTGACCAAATATTTAAAATGACATTCAGTATTCGCTGCCCAAATAAGATCTCCTCACTATGGCTAACTCACATTAGCTTTCACGAGGAATGGTGCACCTTCTCCAATTGAAGTTACCTCAAGTAATAACACGCAGCTGAATATTCTACCAGACTACTACAGACTCTACTGGAATCCAATAAGACCAAGAGACCAAAATGAAAGATATACTTCAACATATGAAAATGGTTAATTGGAGAGAGGAAAATTATGTTCTCATTATTTTTTTTTTTTTTACTAATTCAGTGTTTGAGAGATAAAGAACTTTAATGGAACATTCGAATATCTATGTATCTTATATAGAGTTCAAGTGTTAGCCCCAGGAAGTGGGCCGTTTTATTTCTGAGAACTTCGACTCAAGTAAAACAAAACAAAAGAGGACACCTGGTCATGATCATGCTTTTCTGTTTGATTTCGACTTTTGCGGAATTTGGCTAATCGCTGATCCTTCATCTCACTTTGATTGTATCTTGGAATCTGACTCTGGCATTATCCTGATTTTTACTTCTTTGAAACAGCTAAGAATACATCGGTTGCCTTAGTCGTTCACTTTCCAATCTCTTCGTCAGTGATATCCATGATTACTAGCAGATAGTACATAGAAGCGTGTTTCTGGCGTAAAACATCAATCCGAATTTAAATCTCGAGACGTTTCTCAATTCTCGGAATCCAGCAAAGGATGACAACCCAGATTTCGTATCTTATAAAAAGGCAGATTTCTCTGTTCGTGTTTACGCTTGTTTAACGTAGTTTCACAATATATCTGATTTCCTAAACTCTTGTAGGAGTTTGTGAAGTATTTTCATTATATGGATGCCCGGCGCTAACGCACACCCCACGACATTATTATACTATCTTTAGACAGAACAGATACTGCACTTTGATTTATATACTTTATTTGTATAACAAACTGAAAGTTTAAGTTTTAGTTGTTTTTATTATTTTAAATATGTTGTTTCTCTTAAAAAGCGGCTCTTTCTTTTTTGTGTCCTTAAAACATTTTATAAGTCCTGGATATGACCTTAAAATATATCCAGTGGTGAGGCCCCAGCTTGCGGGCTTTGGGGAGTGTAGAGCCACCCTTTAATTGCCATTGCTCCCAGGTCCGCTTTGACCCGGAGTGATAGTACCTGTTAGGATCCCAACTATGGGTTAAATAGAAACCGACTTGAAAACAGCAAATACATTCTATTAAAAAATCTTTCTTCAAAATCTTTGGATTCGGTATTAAATAACATGAAAAGGGTTGATATGCCGTAAAACAAAAACAACCAAGCCAATCAAACCTAAAACATTTTAAGTAAGACATGAAAAATATAAAGAAAAATATAAAGCTAAGGAGGCCTCCAGAGCTCTGCTGAAACCAGTCCTTTTCCTCTCACCCAGCTTCTGCTCCACCGGCAGAACGGTGGTGTGTTGCTCTAGGGTAGGTAGCGCCCGCCCTACGTGAGTGTAATTCCATTATTTTTATAACCTAAGCAACGATTCCAGTTCGGTGATATTAGGTCAGCGTTTCTTATGCGAGGATTTTTTCAGGAGGAACAGCACGGCGGCACCGTTTAGTTGACCGCAGTTGTTTTGTTAGCGAGTTTTCTGCCACCCAGGGTATATTGATGGTGACAGATGGGGTGGGAGAAGGGCAGAACGAATTATGGGGTACATCGACGATGACTCATTACAGGAAATGTACTGCGACTATAGACTTATGCTGACTCACACACGTACACAGACATACGCGATTACGTAATAACTAATAAATATACGACATAATCACGTTTATGCATCGATTTTCGTTAGATCACTGAAGTTAAGCAACGTTGAGTCTGCTCAATACAAGATGAGTGACCAATTTGAGAATACCAGGCGCTGTGTGTAGGGTGCCAGCGACACTTCCCTGCAAAAATTGCAAAAACCTAACGTCGTTATCTCCTCTGACCAAGATATACATGCGACTGGGAGGGCTTGGGAATTTCATACTCCCACGAAACTTCTTTTTTCGGATGGTTAGTTGGGTTTGTTTTACGGCATATCAACCCTTTTCAGGTTATTTAATGTCGAATCCAAAGATTTTGACGAAAGATTTTTTAATAGAATATATTTGTTGTTTTCAAGTCAGTTTCTATTCAACCCATAGTTGGGACCCTAACAGGTACTACCACTCCGGGTAAGAGTGGACCTGGGAGCAATAGCAATTAAAGGGTGTCTCCACACTCCCCAAAGCCCGCAAGCTGGGGCCTCAGCACTGGATATAGTTTAAGGTCATATCCAGGACCTCCTTTTTCGGAGGAAGACGGTTAAACCCGCCTAGGGTTAGTGCCGCATTTTCATTTTTTTTTTTTTTTTTCATTTTGGTTTCAATAAAGATGAAATATTAGATGTTGCAAAGCAAAAGAAAAAGTTTCTTTTAATCCGTGAAAAATGATATTTTTTTTCCTTTTTTTTTCGTTGCAGACAGTTAACGTATAGAAAATTCAATTAATTCAGTTTTATCCAAAAGTTGGTTTAATCGATTTGCATAATTTTATGATTGTGCTCCGGATCCATTTATAATGTTAAATTGTTTATTTTCTTTCAAGGCGCCATTTTGGATGCGAACATGAAAGTTGGTCTCGTTCGATGCTACTTATGCAAATTGGAACTCTTCTATTCTTATCATATAATAGATATGTTAGTGCCTGGAACATAAAACTGTTAATTAATATAAAAATATCGATGTTTCGAACTTTTTTTTGGGGGGGGGGGAATCATGAATACTTGTTTAAAATGCAATTCGCACCAGAAAGGAAATCAATATTGAGACGGTATGGTGAATTCATGAAGGATCAGTGTTTGTACTTAAAGATAACGTGATGAGCCTCAACTTCAGAGGATACGGTTGGGCGAGTTTTAATTGGATTCGAGTGAAGCCACAGTAAATCGATCAGAAGATCCAGGAATATAATTAGTTTTATTCTTTCTTTGTCTTTTGTTGCTTCAAACAAACAAACAAACAAACACACGACAAACAGAAACAAATAAGAGAAAGCGGATATTCTTTATGTCTTGAATAGTGCTATAATATTATATTTGCTCTGTGGGTCAATTGTTTAGCATATCGTTTGTAGACAGAGTCTGTGAGTTCGTACTTCATCTAGGACATAATTAGTTTTACGCATTTCAAATTACAATATATTGCGAATCTTTTTATTTTACGTTTATCTTGTTTTGTCATCTACGTTATTTACGGTATTTGCGAAACCGGTCGACGTGAGTAACCTTGCTGATTACATATAAAATTGCCATTTTAAACGTAATGTTCATTTGTTACTTTATACATATTTTTCAATACATAGTTTCTTAAATACTTGCGAATTCGCAACGAAGTCATTGACTTACACATTTAACATAGTATGTAAAAATAATGACTTCACTTCTATAAGACTAAGAGAGGTAACGAGCCAATGGTCCACTCATAAATTGTATTTCTATAAAAGCAATGACCATAGCACATTTTATATGGGTTAAATTATGATAATCCTATTTGTGGTCCAACGTGTCATTTATCATGTATGGAAACCAGTGACGCGCAGATAACTTTTTTCAGTGCAGGTACTCAATAAAAAAAAATAAAATAGATAAATAAACGGCAAAAATATAATAATGGTTGGACATAGGCCTATAATATATTCCTCTGAAAAATGCAGTTTTAAAACAGGAGTAAAAGGGGCAGGTGCTTAGGCACCCCTAGCACTGCCACATCCCTGATGGAAACCATATCAAAGCAACATCAAAAGTAGTTACGACACACACACACACATACACACACACACACACACTAGCACACTGGTATTAGAATAACAGATAAGATGGTTTATCGGAGAACACTCAATTTGTTAATTCTCTATCTTGCTAAAGATCTACTTTCAACTGAATCAACCTTTCATTTTTTTCACTTCAGAATTAGATGCTAATTTCTTGGATAGCAAACAAATCAGAAAAAAAACGAGGAATATTTTAACATATATTTTGTGAGGTTAAAATATATAAGAAAAAAACTATTTGTGAAAGTCACTAACAAATAACAGTCACTTTGTGTGTGTATGTGTGAGTTCTTTCCCCATGGGTTCTGAAACGGCTGGGTCTATCTTTTACAAATTTCACACAAGGGTAATGCATGTGTCTGGCAGTATTCTTAGAGATGTTATATATATATATATATATATATATATATATATATATATATATATATATATACAAGTGTTTATTTCGGTTTCGATTCAAGCTAATGCACCCAAGTCATATGGATATATTTTTTTATTTTTGAAATCGCAACTTTATAATATGTAAAAATCGATAGAACATTAACTCTGTAATAATATACATATGAAATCTTCAAGAATTGAAATATCATATTTAAGCGCATTTTACCACCGGGATTTACCGGGAGTTCGTGCTTGCTTAGACAAATACTTTTACAGTTTTAACAAAAAAGCTACAATAATATCAGAGCGTCTCCATTTACACTGAACATCTACAGAATGCCAACATCAGTATATTACATATGAATGAGTCTCCTGCGGAATTTCCACAGGTCCCATTAGTTATTATTATTATTATTATTATTATTATTATTATTATTATTATTATTATTATTATTATTATTTTCGTTTTTTTTTTTCTTTTTTTTTATTTGCGAATTAGTTCACCGGGCAAATTATTCTTCGTAATATATATTCAATGGAAGATTGATTCTATAATAATAGATACCCAATCTACATAAATCAAAATATCATGTTTGAACATATTGTACGACCGGGCAACACTGGGCGTCCAGCTAGTTTATAGCTACATGTCTGTAAGGATGATTATTAGATTGGCAATCAGAGGGAGAAAATTGAATCTTTTGTGGGCCATCTGCAATTTTTAAACTGTAATTCTCATAAATAAATCTCTGCCTGGCAGCTTGTAGGATTCTTCTTCTTTTTTTTTTAAGCTGTTAAACATTAAGTAATATAAAAATATAAAATATAAAATAAAAGGAATATAAATATCAAAGACCGCGGTCGTTGTAGAACGCGAGAAAAAAAAATCAGTATAAGCATTAAAATGGTTTTATATGTTGTTTTTGTTCAATCAATTTCATCATTTTCATTTAAATTCCATTTACTATTATGCTTGTAAAATTGAGAAACGTGTCTACGTCCTGTGAATAAGTTAAATCAACAAAATAATGGCCACCGAATTTGACCTGGTGTCGTGTTTATCTAAAAACCAAACTCGAATTATAACTCGAAGTAATATCTCATATGATATTTAGTAATAATAATATTTAAATAGCACAAAACCAGTTTGAATGCATACACATATTTTTTCTCTAATTTTTCTTGGACCGCGACTTTTAATGTTTATCAACGGGAGTTCATATTCCTTACCAACAAGAGTTTAGACAAAGTGTAGTATCTGTTCTGATACTACGTTTAATATTTTTTCTCGTTCTAGACTCAGGCAATTTTAATTTTTGTTTTAATCTATAGTACCCCCTTTGGGGGTGGAGGCTGGATTCTACCCACATTAAAAACCAACCTCGTATTTAACTCTACTCTCGTGGTGATGGTGGCGGGGGGGGGGGCGGAATACGAACAACAGTTGGACATAAAGGAGGTTACCGAAAAAGTTTTTTCCCCGTTAGAAGAAAGTAGAGTCAGTGCATAATTCGTCATTTTACTTAAGAGAAGGGGCAGGGGTAAGTTCGAGCCAGGATTGTCTAAGAGTTGCCGGCACAGTAAGCGATCTTGCTTTGTGGTGTTGAATTACATACACTATTTTTTTAAAACAGAGATCAACATCACTTATTCTTGATAACTTGCCGTTGACATTTTAACTATTACATAACGAATTCCCAATTACAATAATATCTATATAATAAAGTTGGTATTGCTGTCTGTCTGTTCGTGAACTCTTCCTCGATTTTTAAAGAACGGCAAAACCATCCAGAAAATCAAAGAAAGGCTTCCGTTGGAAATTCTGCTAAGATTAAGACATACTCCAAAAATGTTAATCCTTTCGGTAATCCAACCCTATTTAGTACAAATAAACTTCAGTCTATTACTGAATTGTTCACCAAATTACAGTTATGAATGCCCAACAGTCATTTTTATCGCTGTTCAATGCTATACATAACTTGACGTATCCATTTGAATATGTACTTTTTTTTTAATAACTCTGATATACGCTTCTCTTTGGATTAAAGGATTAATACATTTCTCGATAATACAGAATGATCGAAACTAAATGCTACGCACCTGTAGGATCGTTAATAAGATTCATAATGCTTTCAGCATTCCAACTTTATTTGGTGCAAATAAACCATTTAACAATAATTAACGCGACATCGATTTATCGAACTTGTTCGATTTAATTAGTTGCTTAAAATAGGCCATATCTTATGCTTAAACTTTCAAAAAGTTCAATCGGATGGATCTGCTTTAACTAACTCATTATTCGATATAAACTATGGACGGGCGCCCACAATCTTCTTCTTCAAGTATTATGTTGTTAGTCTACCGGAAAACACCGGAAAGTAAAATAGTCGATTATTATGATGAATATTATAATATTCGATTAGTATGATTGTAATTGTTTAGATAGAAAAATGTTATCAATGCAGAAAAATTATGTTAAGTTGAAATATTTATATTTAATAGTTCCCAGGAATGTTAATTTGATGTTAACTTGATAGATGGAATCAAAGCTAACGATAGTATAAACAAAGATATGTGACAAAAACCCGGCAAGGATCTTTAGGCTACGTGTAGTGATGACATAATGGAAAAGATGGAGTTTGGGACGGCAGTTCAGTTAGGAGATAGATCAGTTCGATGCATAACGCATTCGCGGACGGACAGGGGTTTGGGACTTTGACGCGTGTTATATAGTGGGATGCGTTATAACATAAAATATCTTACCGCAGGATGTCCACCCTTCACGTGGGTATGTTTGCAGCGCATGATGAAAGAATGGAACAATTATCAACAAATAAGAAAACCACTCACTGTTACATAATGATATACGTTTATTGTGAAGACGCACACACACGTAATAACAATTCAAACATATTACATGAAAGATTAGAAGTCTAAGTATGATAACTGGAACGAACCGGAATGATGCTCATTTCTCCATTTTTAAAGTTACTCTCTTTTTCCTCCACTCACTACTTCCGGTCGTTGATCTTGCGAAAAATCGCGAGAATTTAAAGTCTAGGACAAGAGGAGGCAACTTTTCCCAAAGAAGTAAAGACTTACTCCCCTTGCATTATACTTTTATATCGTCCTAACATGTAAGTCAAAACAGGATGACTTAGCAATATGTAGTCTTCTACGAAGTGTGCCAACTCTGAAAAGGAATCTATCAGGAATAAATGAAATATCCATATATAATTCTGGCCTTGGCGTTTTCACTTTTCGGAGAAAAGCACTTTTGATTTTAGGGCTAATGAAAGGAAGATCGGAGGCATGTGTCTTTTGCTGGTTTTCCCACCGACAACGATGTTCGTCTTTTGTTTAAACCCTGTCGATAAACTGGTAATATATGGATACACACATCACACACATCAGAAAACACTAGACAATCACAGATCACAACATGGTTAAGACGATCATAAATGTTATATGTATATATACATTAGACGAATCACATATCACAACACTCGGTAAATAAACGTAATATAATTGAAAATTATTGAAAGTTCCTTTTTATATTGTCATTATTCTTTTATATACTAACTCGTGTCCACGGTGTTTCCTACGAACTGCATTAATATAGCCTTCAAACACAACTGCTTTCACATGTAACTCTCATAAGTTAACAGAGAAACATTCTATATACACTGACAATATTGTTACACACACTCACCGAATATGTAATACAAGATTGTCATTCCCACGATTAATGATTTTAGACTAAAGTGATAGTGCATGTTTGTTGAAGATCCGTTGACCGAATGCCGTGTTAACGTTGTTATTGAGTGCATTTAAGAGTATAAATACATTTGCTTAGATAAAGCTGGCGTTATGTTGAAAACAAGTATCATTTCCGATAAAAAGTTATGCAAGGTTCACATATATAAGTTAGAAATCGTAAGGAAGTCAATGATATTTAGTAGAGCATAACGTCAGATATAATGCAGAGAGGGGAAGAAGCTGGACTGAAATAACACGTATAAGAAGACACAAAATTACAATAAATCTCTGTCTGTCTGTCTGTCTGTCTGTCTTTGTCTCTCTGTCTCTGTCTGTCTGTCTGTCTGTCTGTCTGTCTGTCTCTATCTCTCTCTCTCTCTCTCTCTCTCTCTCTCTCTCTCTCTCTCTCTCTCTCTCTCTCTCTCTCTCTCTCTCTCTCTCTCCCTTTCCAGCCCACGTTTTTGATATTCCAGCCTACTGGACGATCAATGATCAAATAAATCATTCATCTTATATTCAATTCGTATTCTAAGATCGTATTGTTGAATTAATTGGATATTTAATACACGAAACGTGATAGATTGTAGCTAACAGAATTGACCACAGTCCTCGGAAGAAAAATTCTCACACGTATGAGAACGCGGCAATTAGTAATCCAAGTTATTCTAACTTGATTAAGATGCATGTGATTAAAGTGAATGATTGCTTAGATTCAAATCAGTAACCATTTCCCATGCTATGTAACATTGCGCACTGTTCCTGGTGTTTCCGGCCCTGTCGGTGGGGCATTAGAATACGCCGACTGCCCCCCTGCAGAGGGTAAAAGTCCCTCAATGGGGGTCGTGGATATGACCTTAAACTATATCCAGTGGTGAGGCCCCAGCTTGTGGGCTTTGGGGAGTGTGGAGTCACCCTTTAATTACCATTGCTCCCAGGTCCACTCTGACCCGGAGTGGTAGTACCTGTTAGGGTCCCAACTATGGGTTAAATAGAAACCGA
>NC_136496.1:37114518-37159518 GCF_053919585.1 Euprymna scolopes | reverse complement strand
TTGATACTCATGATGGGTCTGAAATCTGCAAATAAAAACAAGAACAGTTAAAACTATAAATGGGTTGAAAATCCCCCCCCCCCCACCGAGGACCTAAACTTCACATCAGGGGATGAATTTCTACCGTTTAGGGATAACACGACTTTCGACTCACTCGTTTTGGTAGGGATAACAGGAATTTTAACGACTCTTTGGCAAGGATAATACGACGGTCGGACCTCTCTTAGAAAAATAAGGGATAATACGACATGGCTTTTAAGCAACCTGTTTTTGCTAGTGGTAACAATAATTTTTGATCCGGCCTTTAAATAGGGATAACAAGAATTCCAGATCACCCTGCTTGTAGAGATAAAAACACTCTCAGGGTACCTTTTTGGTGAGGTAAACAAGACTTCGAACCAGCTATTTTGGTAGAGTGATGAGACGTTAAAAACTTTAGTAGGAATAATAAGACTTTCCGACCAGCTTTTTTTAGTAGAGGTAACACGACTCTTGGATCACACTTATACATTTACTATTTTTTTATGAATCTGTTAGTATTTTAGATCAGGTTTAGTATTTTGGGTTTTTTCTATCAGCTGAAATCTAACCCCATGATATCATAACGGAACTGTACTCCGCAGTCCGTTCTCCAGGCAGCAAATCTGGCAGCTTTATCACCATGTTACGCTTTCATCTTCTACTAAATGGTTGATGCTCAAAGATATTGTCAATTAGAAAAAACAGTCCGCCTTTTATTTAATGTAATACATTTATGTTACTTGCACCCTTAATCGTCTGAACACTCAACTCATTATCACGAGTCCAAAATATTCACATATGAATAACTGGAATAAAGACGCCTCAATAGTAGCATAGTGGCAATTAGAATATATCGCCTACTTCGTTTAGTTTAGCCAACGCCTATACCTATATCATCCGCGGGAAAAAAAAACAAACAAAGCGGCCGAACAAAATAAAGTCAGTGAGCATCTCTCTCATCCTAAAAGTTATTTTTTTACAAAATTTAATTCTGCCATAATACATTTCTATTCATTCTTATAACAGTCAGCTGCTCCATTTTTCTAATATATTGTACAAGAAAGTTTCTACCCCACTCCCCAAATCAACGCCTAGCAAACAAATTAGTATCCCCGATAATAATTTGTTTATCTCCATCTGTCTTTCTCTCAAAGCATATTTTCTAGCAGTTTGTTTACAAACATAAATTAGTATTAATCTCTATTTAAAAAGATGGGCCGTTTATTACAATGACAAGGACATTAATGACTAAACGTATGCGCAAATGTACATCTATACTTTAAACAACGTTGTTTTTTACATGCGTATGTGTTAGATATTAGCCGAGCAACGCCAGGTAGAAAGCATCTATCTATCTATCTATCTATCTATCTATCTATCTATCTATCTATCTATCTATATGTCTGTCTAGCTGAGTAAACAACAGATTGAATTGTGGGAAACAATAAGTTGAGCGAGCGTGCAGGTGCAGAAATTGTTAAAAGGTCATGTTGTGATATGTATCAAACTTGGTTGACCGGTCAGTTTGCACCGGAAGTATGAAGCGGGAACGGACGTGACGTGTCAGGTACTCCGGTTTGAGTAAGCTGAGTAGTTTAATTGAGCTGAGGCCGAGAAGTCAAAGAAGCAAGATGGGTTAAACAGGTCTCCTCATCCAAATTGATGCAGAGAAATGCCACATCTGAAATCGTCGATTTCATCCTATGCTGCGGAAAACGAGATGCCTGGGAGTGAAGAGTGAAAATAAACTGCTATATAAAAACATACACTGTCGTGTGTGTCTTGCATGCGTGCTTGTTATAGCAGAACCCAGTTCCCAAAAGGCGTTGGCAAATTTCCCAGGCAGCGGCCAAAAAACAGAAGCGGTCAGCAGCAGATAGGAGTGTCTTTATGCGTAAGTGTATTCTATATTGACACGTGCGCACCAAAACACTAACGGACTATTGCTCTCAGATCCCTTAATATCTATTTACTTAACGGCTAGTGTTTTGGTGCGCACGTGTCAATATAGAATACACTTACACATAAAGACACTCCTATCTGCTGCTGACCGCTTCTGTTAGCAGTTAGATAACAGACAGATGAGAACGAGAACAAAATACACAACATATGGATTTAGCTTAGATGGTAACAAATAATATTAAAGAGCTATATGTTTTGTTCTCGATTCTTGCCGATGATACCCAAGTCATATTTTGATTTTCATTTTTCTTTTTGGTCCCCTGACAAAAGGACCTGTAAATTCACCCTCATTCGTTCGTCCGTTCGTCCGCCCGCACTTTTTTCAATATCTACGCCTTGGAATTTTTAAAAATTTTGCACAAACATTACCGTCTCGACACGGTAAGAATCTTTTGCTCTACTGCAAACCAGTCACCTCCCAAGGCTTTTTTAGAACAACGAACCATCGGAAACTGTTCTGAAACTAAACATGGCTTACACTTCTAGAGGTTATGCGCCCAGCGTGCGTCTTTATTTCGATTGATCCGAATCAAAATTCGAATTATGGTAAGTTAAATTTCTAGGATATCTACGAATCCAAAAGCTACACAAAGTACTTCAAACACAACCTGAAAACAGAAACGACCCCGATTTCATTGAAAAGAACGCAACTGTCTTTGCGGAATTAATACAGTGTTTCGATGACCGAAGTCTATCACTAGTAATGAGAGAAGCCCTGGATGATGGCTGCAAAGCATTGAACATATTGAGAGAGCATTATTTATCGAAAGGAAAACCCAAAATTATTTCTTTATATACTGAACTGATCTCTCTAAAACGAATGGAAGCCGAAACTATTACTGATTATATTATAAGAGCCGAAACGACTGCAAATACTTTTAAAATGTCTGGTGAACTTATAAGTGACAGTCTGATAATTTCCATGATCCTTAAGAGTGATTTCAAGAAATTTACTACCGTGATAACCCAGAAAGAAAAACCCATGACTTTTAACCAATTCAAGGTAGCACTCAAAAGTTACGAAGAAACTGAAAAAATGATCACAGAAAAAAACGAATCTACAAATATCATGAAGTTTAAAAATACACACATTAAAACACCAAAATTAAATTATATCATGCCAGGAATAAAAACTGTAACTTTGCCAAAAACAATTTTTCTCCTAAGAAAAGTACAAAAATTATTTGTTATAATTGTGGACGACCCAACCACAAGAGTTTCCAATGTAGATACAGGACTCAAAATAGCGACTCCATTAAAAATGTGGAGAGCTCTGTAAGCGAACATACATTTTTATTTTCGTGTACGTTCAATGCTTCAACAAACAATAATAATTTTCTTGTCGATTATAGGGCCACGGCACATGTGATTACAAAGGAATCTGATTTTATCAATTTTGACCCCAACTTTAAGCCACAAAATCATTTTGTAGAACTAGCTTACGGGAGTCGAGTAAATCGTTATGAAAAGAGGCGATGCTAAAATCTCGCTAAGGAACAATGAAGGTGAACTATGTTTCTGTATTCTAGAAAACGCTCTTCTAATCCCAAAATTTAAAAAAAATATATTTTCTGTACAAGCTGCCACTAAACAAGGTGCAAATATAAACTTTAGCCCCAATAAATCAAAACTGGTATACCCGAATGGAACTGTATTCGACATTAAAGAAAATGGAAGACTATATTATTTAAATAGCGCAGTCCTATCGAAAACCGCCTGCCATGATCTACAGACATGGCATAAAATTCTTGGACATTGCAATATTCCCGATATCAAAAAGTTGCCGACTGTAGTTAAAACTTCAACTGCGACGTCTGTACGCAAGGGAAAATGACAAACTATCAAAGCAAAATACCAGACAAGAAGGCCAAAAAAATCCTATCAATGGTGCATTGTGACTTGAATGGTCCCGTGGAACCGCTGGCCAGAGAACATTATAGATATGTGTTGAATTTCGTAGATGACCATTCAGGTTTAATACTGGTTTACTTTTTAAAGAACAAATTTGATACCCTGCTAGCAACTAAAAAATATTTAGCCGACATGGTTCCCTACGGTGAAGTCAAGTGTATTCGCTCTGACAACGGTACGGAATTCACCAATAAAGACTTTGAACTTTTATTAATTAACCATTATATCAAGCATGAAAAACCAGCTCCTAGATCGCCACACCAAAACGGGACTGCTTAAAGGGCGTGGCGGACACTTTTTGAAATGGCAAGATGCCTACTGATTGAATCAAAACTCCCCCCAAAACTCTGGACGTACGCACTTATGGCGGCAGCCTATATACGCAACAGGTGTTTTAACAAAACACTATCTAAAACTCCATATGAATCTTTCTGTGGTAAAAAAACAAATTTAAGCAGAATGCATGTATTTGGTTAAACTTGCTTCGCATATATAGATGAAAAGAGTAAATTGAATATTAAAGCCGACAGAGGTATATTTCTTGGATACGATAAAAACAGTCCGGCCAATTTAGTATTTTTTCCAGAGAAAAATAATATAAAAAGAATCCGATGAGTAAAATTCACAGACACGTTTAATTTTACAGACGAAAACCCATCATGTGAAGAAGATGTGATTATATTTCCTCAAATAATTAGAACAAACGAAGACAATAAAAATGACGGAGACAAGAGTATCCATGATGATGATGATGATGATGATGATGATGATGATGATGATGATGATAGAGGCGAAAGATATCCCAAAAGAAATAGAAGGCGACCCGATTTTTTGTGGTCGACAATATAAAAGATTATCAAATCGACTATTGCTATTCAATGGAAAATGCGCCAAAAAACTTTAACGAAGCAATTAATTCAAAACATTGTGATGAATGGAAAATTGCCATGAAAAAAGAAATAGATGCCTTGACCGAAAATGATACTTATACGGTAGTGCCTCTCCCAAAAGATAAACATGTTATTTCTATAAGATGGGTCTTTACAAAAAAGAGTACAGCATCAGGCGTAGAACAGTACAACGCTAGATTTGTTGCTAAAGTGTACTCTCAGATTTACGGTATAGAATTTTTTTTACGTTTTCACCGACCACAAACCTAACGACAATCAGAATTTTACTGCAAATCGCATCGCAATATGACCTAAACATCCATCAAATGGACGTAAAAAATGCTTATTTGAATGCCCCAATAGACTGTGAAATTTATATTACCCCCCACCCAGAGGGATTTATAATGAAAAATAAAAATAGCCTGTGGCGACTTAACAAGTCATTATATGGTCTAAAGCAAAGTGCTCAGTGTTGGAATACAGTATTTCATGATTATATTATTAAACAACAATTCAGACAATGCGCTGTAGACCCCTGTTTGTATACCGAACACAAAGACGATAAACTACTGATTTTATTTTTGTGGGTCGATGACATTTTAATCGCATCAAATTGTGACATAATGTTGACCGATGTAAAGAACAAATTAAGTAAAAGATTCAAAATGACCGATCTTGGCAAAATATCCTGGATTTTGAGGATAGAATTTACTCAAAGCAAAGGACTTGTTACGATGAATCAATCGAGATACATCGACAAAATACTATTAAAATTTGGAATGGGAGAGTGCAAGAACGCTCTACACCGGTCGAAAATGATATTAATAAAAATATACACACAGAATCTGAAATAATAAATGATAAGCAATACCGCGAAATTATAGGTAGTCCTATATATATTTAATGACTGCAACCAGACCCGACATATGCTATACAGTAACAAAACTGTCACAAAAATTATCACGACCGACAATGAAGGATTTAAACAGAGCTAAACAAGTCCTGGGTTATTTAAAAGGAATTAAAGAACAGAAGTTAGTATTTAGAAAATCCAAAAATCCCCTAAAATTAGAAGGATTTTCGGATTCAGATTGGGGAAACGACGAAGATCGAAAAAGTATATCTGGATATTGTTTCAGACTCTCAGAAATGGGCCTATTATTTCATGGAAATCTAAAAAGCAACAGATTGTATCTCTCTCTCTACGTGTGAAGCAGAATTTATCGCGACCACACACACGACCAAGAAAGCACTCTACCTTAAAAATATCCTAAAGACTATTTTAGAGCCCAAATTAACTAAAAGCCCCGTAGTAATTAATTGTGATAACCAAGCCAGTATAGTCATAGCACTGAACACGATAATCAACCAAAGATCTAAGTATATAGCTATAAAATACCATTTCATAAAAAACGAGGTGAAAAAGGAATCCATTATTTTTAATTACATATCATCAGAACAAAATATCGCTGATGTATTCGCGAAACCCGCAACAAGAATAAAGTAAAAAGCGTTTTTTCTCAAAAATTATTGGGGGATTCGACTGAATAATTTTTTTTTTCACGGCCCTGTATGTATATAAATTTCTATATATATAAAAAAAAATAGTCCTGGACAAGACGTTAAACTGTATGCATTTTGTTTGTATTAACACTTTAATCTACTAATGCGTAACTAATACCTTTACTGAAATAAAAAAAAGAAAAAAAAGTCACTTTTTTAAAAAACCTCTTCTTTGTAATTTTCCTTTTCGACAAATACTTTTTGCATGCTTATTTTAAGGCGCGCATAAATTACAATTGATTTTTATTTATTTTTGCACATTAGCTTTCTTATTTTAAAAAAAATGTCCTATATTTTTTGCATTGTTTTAATAAAAAAAAACTCTTTTAATGGGTACATATTGCATGTATGTTTATTTTTATATATATTTATTTATATGTATATATGTATGCGTTTTTTCTTTCTCTTTTTTACAAAACTGCATAATAAAATTTAAAAAATGGCTTCTTTTTCACAAATCCACTCCTTTTTAATGTAAAAATACTTTCCATTTCTTTTATTTCTCTTCTCTGTACACATATATCTGTTTTGACATTTGAATACAATTAAAAATGGCGTCTTTTTACATGCTAAAATTTAAAGATCTAAATGATTTCTAATTTTTATTATGTATAATTGAATATAAAAAATATATATATATTTATTTTTCAGAAGAACAAACACAAGGGGCTTCCCCATTATAAAAAAATAGGGGGAATGTTGCAATATTTTTTTATTCATAATAGGGTATGATCGCACGCAGTCGGGCGATTCTATTTATAAACGATGCTGCTAGGAACTGACGAATCGAATTAATTCACGTTATGCTACCAACCAATCAGAAACCAGAATTGCTCCATAAATATTAAACCTTTTCTGTAGCAATTTCGCATGTTTTGTCCGTCTCGACACGGTAATCTTTTGCTCTGTGAAACTGTCTACTGCAAACCGGTCACCTCTCAAGACTTGTTTAGAGGCCGTTCATCAAGAACTTGTTTACGTTAGACTTGAAGACAGCCATTTTATAGTAAGCTGGAAAGCAGTCAAGTGAGTTCTACAGGCGTGCAGTTCTAAGAAAGAATCTTTGTTTATGGAATTCACGTTTAGGTTTAAAGACAGATAAAGAGTGGGGGAAAATTGTTGAAAGTGGTTTCAGCTAGACGAATGTTTTTCGTAAAAGTTTGACAAGGGGGACATAGATTGGAACTCAGACGAGCACTTGCCATGAAAATAACGATAGAGTAGAGACAAGTTCGCAACATTTCATCCATGGGAAAGAGGTGGCTGGAAAGAGAAAAGGGCATCCTCTACTAGGCTATGAAGTCTATTTTGAACTCTGTCAACGCAGGATAAGTATCTTCTAGCAGTTCCTACTCAGATATGACAAAAGCACTCCATCCTATACTCTATGGCTCTTATACAAGTAGAGAATTGCATCGGCCGTGAGATATCTACTGGAGCGGTAGAATAATCCTACCATTTTCCAGCTACCTTGGCAACGGATTTGATGTACGTGTTCCATTTCAGATCACGAGTAAAGGTCAGACCCAGAAGCTTTCCAAAACACGGAGCTTCACCAAGCTTCTGTTTATCGAATAGATTCGCTACTTAACCGATATTATAGCCAATTAAATTTTGCATTTCAGATAGCTAGATTTTGACGAAATTTCAACTTCCGATTTTCCTAAATTTTATGTATGGATCTTATACTCTTTTATAACAATGATAATCATGCAAAAGAGTTATCAACGTTTCCATGGAATAATTTCCGGAATACTTTATAGAATATAGAGATAAATGACCAGATAAAACTTTTGCCCGTTCTTACGTTGTCAGGCAAAGGCATGCAGTCTCACAATTGACGTTTTAGTATAGTTATCATTGGAATATCTCACTTAGTTTAGTTTTCACTGACGTATACATATTTTATATAAACTTATCACACCAGAAAATATGTTTGGCTTAATCTTTCTAACTGACTGTTTAAACTGACCAGTAAGACGGGGTGGGGTGGAGGAAACAGAGAGGTGTTGGTAATAACTGATTACTAATATATTATCCGAACATCTCTAAAATCATAATTTCACACGTGTGTCCCTCCAAGCGAACTGATCACTTCCCTCATTCACTTTCTATTTTGGCCTTGTGACGTCAAATCAGTTTCTAACAGGAAGGCAGTTGGATTGACATCCAATTACACAAAGCTGGCCGATTGCTGAACCCTACTTCCTGTTACTCTCAGCCAACAAAATTTTACTCGATAAAATGCCTAAAAATTTGACGTCACGAACGGGAAGTTCGAAATAAGACGTGGCAAAGAGAAAAACGTTTGTCTTTTTGGCCCGTGATCTGTGTTCAGACGCTGCTTTTCAATAGTCTGTTTTCGCACCTCACCTACTATACCCATCACCGGGAGCGTGAAAAAAGAATAAAACATGAAAGAAACAGGACGTCATTGAGTAAAGATTTTTTTTGTGTTTTCCTTTTATTTTCTTACATCTACAAGCAGTAGAGATCCCTAGGTGTAAGAAAGCCTTCTACTCCAATAGTTTATTCCCCAGAACTGCTAGACTTTGAAACTCCCTTTCCCAACTGTACTGACATGCATAAGTTCAAGTGTAATGTGAACAAACGTCTTGCTACTCATCTTCCTTCATAATTCCCCTGCAACTTATATCCCCGATAGTAGCCCCCTACTTTAAAGTGGCACTGTGCCTTGTTTGGGGTGAAAATTGATTAAAAATAAACAAAACATTATTGCAAATACAAAAAGAGACACGAAAACTTCCATCGCTATTTCACCACTACGACCGTTTGATATCGAGATATGGTCATCTAATAAGCCAACTACTTACATATAAACGAAACATGTGATCATCTAATAAGCCAACTACTTACATATAAACGAAACATGTGATCATCTAATAAGCCAACTACTTACATATAAACGAAAGATGTGATCATCTAATAAGCCAACTACTTACATATAAACGAAAGATGTGATCATTAGCGAAAGATATGATCATCTAATAAGCCAACTACTTACATATAAACTAAAGATGTGATCATCTAATAAGTCAACTACTTACATATAAACGAAAGATATGATCATCTAATAAGCCAACTACTTACATATAAACTAAAGATGTGATCATCTAATAAGTCAACTGCTTACATATAAACGAAAGATGTGATCATTTAATAAGTCAACTACTTACATATAAACTAAAGATGTGATCATCTAATAAGTCAACTACTTACATATAAACGAAAGATGTGATCATCTAATAAGTCAACTACTTACATATAAACTAAAGATGTGATCATCTAATAAGTCAACTACTTACATATAAACGAAAGATGTGATCATCTAATAAGCTAACTACTTACATATAAACTAAAGATGTGATCATCTAATAAGTCAACTGCTTACATATAAACGAAAGATGTGATCATCTAATAAGCTAACTACTTACATATAAACTAAATATGTGATCATCTAATAAGTCAACTACTTACATATAAACGAAAGATGTGATCATAAACGAAAGATATGATCATCTAATAAGCCAACTATTTACATATAAACGAGAGAGATGAACAGCTGCTTTTTTTACGAAAATGTAATACAATCCGTGGGGATCGAAGAAATTCCTGATGCCATGTGACATTAAAACTCATGTTGGGTACAAAATTGGTAAGTTCCACACTGCCTCTTCCATCCTCTGTCATATGTCAACATTTCTCTCACACCGCGCTAAACAAATCCGTGTGATTATAATTAATCTCTGCATCCCTTCTTATGTCATCGGAATTCTTCATTTCTCAAGTATTTCATGTTTAAGTGCGATGTTGTGGAACCCAAAATACTTCAAAATAATCCAAAAAACAAAACAATCCGCGAGAAAAAAAAAGCGATTACGCAACTGCAATTACAAAATTCATAATTTTCTGGAAATAATTTTTATTGAAGGACGTAAACAAGAATAAAATTAGCACAAAGTTTATTTTTATCCACAACTTGGAATGCGATGTTCAGAGCTTTTCCAGTGAAATTTATATATACAGTAGCGTTAAAAAGCAAATCCACACTTGTCATTTGTTTTTAAAAACCGTAAATTTAAGCTAAATTGCATGTAACTGTTTAAACAACCTATACCTCATTTGATTAGCCTTTTATTCCTTTATAATTTTACCTGTTCATATTTGACTTTTTATTGAAGTGATTAGCCAATTTAAAAAATTAACTTTAAATCGAAAAGGCAAAAAAGAAACTCCGCAGACAAAAAATGAGCTCTAAATCAGCTTAAAATATTCAACAAAGCACCTCTAATATTAACTGTTGTTGTGCCAAGTTATACAACGTAACATTTAGTTCATATACCTACACCTTTCTCTAAGTGATCATCAGGTGCTCATTAATCTCCACCTTTCTGGTTTATCCAATCGAGAAATCGGCTGCAGATTGAAATGTAATGAATTTAGAGGGGCAGTAGATATTTATTGTTATTTTACGTGTTAAACGATGCTGGGTCACATCGTAAAAATTTGTCCGAGTCCTGTATAGCCGTTTAAAGAATAATAAAAACAAACAAAAAATGTTCGGAAGTTTCTAAGGGGCAAATAATTCTAAAATGTTTTCTAAAAAATCGATGTTGGAATAATAATTACAAATAAATTAAATTAAATATGTTATCAATATAATTATTGTTCAAAATTTATGAAATAATAATTTTGAATAGAACACTTAAAACAATTCTCTCGCTAGAAACATTACTAAAGATACCGCTATTTAATAAAATCGATTTTTCTTAATGTAATATGCAAATGATATGATCTCTTAATTGTATATTTTTGCAAGCATCATACTATACAAAGAAATAAATGAAAGACTAAAGTAAGGAAACTTTTTTATATATTAATTTAATTGTGAAAAAAAAACCCAAACAGACAGACAGGAATACGAATTTTTATATATATATATATATATATATATATATATATATATATATATATATATATATATATATATATATATATACACAGTGCCGGCGAAAAGAAAGTCCGCACTTGTAATTTTTTCAAAAACTACAAATTTAAGCTAAATTTAATGTAACTGTTTAAACAACCTATACCTCATTTGATTCGCCTTTTATTCCTCTATAATTTTACCTGTTCATATTTGATTTTTAATTGAAATATTATAGTGGTCACGTCAATTTAAAAAAATAACTTCAAATTGAGGAGGCAAAAAGTAAGTCCACAGCAATAAATTCGCTAAAAAACAGCTTAAATTATCGCCACTAAATCAGTTTAAAATATCCACCAACAGGCAACAAAGCATCTCTTATTGTAATTGTTGTTGTTCCAGGTTATACACCCTAACATTTAGTCCATATGCCACGACTTTCTCTTAGTGATCGTCAGGAGCTCATTAATCTCTACCTTTCTGATTTATCCAATCGAGAAATCAGTCGCAGATTTAAATGTGATGTGAAAACGGTACGAAAGACTGTGCAAAAGCACCAAAACACGGGCAGTGTTCGTAATTCCCCTGAATCTGATCGTACCTGAGTTACTTCTAACAGGGAAGACAATGCTATCAAGATCCGCAGCCTAAGAAACAAATTTGAAACGGCTCCCCAATTCCAACAACAGTGCAATCTTGTTAAAAAGTGCCCTATTTCTACTGTCTAGAACAGATTTAAGGAATTTAATTTGCGAGGATATGTTGCAAGACGCAAACCAATGATTTCTGTAAAGAACAGAAAGCGCTGTCTGAACTTATTCAGGTGCAATGAAGATCATGACTTTTCATATTGGTTAAAGGTACTTTTTAGCGACGAAAGCAAGTTCAATAGGCTAGGCAGTGATGGTAGGCAGTACGTCCGTTGGAGGAAAGACGAAGAATTTTATTCTAGGTGCTCAGTTTCAACGCTGCAAGGTGGTGGGGGTTCAGTTTTGGTGTGGGGCATTATTAGTAGCAATGGTCCAGGGCCTATAATTCGCTTGCAAGGTCGACTTAATTCGACCAAGTACAATAATACGTTGACTGGGCATTTTCTACCCTACTTTGGTCGGAATTTGGATGATAATCCCATCTTCATGCAGGATAATGTTCCCATTCACACAGTTGGCAATGTCAAGAGGTTCCTGGAAGAACATGATATTCCGTGTTTGGATTGACCTGCACCATCTCCAGCGTCAATCCTATCGAAAACGTATGGCATTACATCAAGCAACAGCTACGCAATGATAAAATTTTAAATTTGGAAGAACTTTGGACAAAAATTAAAGAAAAGTGGGATGCTTTTCCCCGGAATATTGCAGCAGTATAATTAAAGGAATCCCCAAAAGATTGCAGGCTGTCAAATTGAAGAGGGCTGTGCTATTAAATATTAACAAGTTCATTATGTTCCTGTTTTATTTCTGTTGCATTAATGACTGACTGTTTTTTTTTCTCCTTTAAAAATCGTTTTTTATGTATTAGATAATATTGTTTTACACCAAAATTGTAAAACTAGATATTTTATATGATTCGGTTCATCATCTAACTACACCTTTATTGTTTTCACGTTGTACATATGGACACATTACTGCATTGCCACAATTGAATTCGATTCTGTTGTTGATGACATTGCCCCTTCTGTTGAGCAATGTCTCCAAGAACGAGACTTCTAAGAGTTGTTATAGATGCTGTCTAAACACTCAGATAAACTGGGAGTTTTCACATAGATGATCAAAGATTTCTCGTTGCGAAAATCTGCGGTGATCCCTGGAGTCTAAGTCTTCCCAGATTTCTAGTACTCTCCACCTCTTTCGATAACTTTTGTAAATTAATTTGCGTTATTGCAACAGCTGTTTACATATCGATTTCTTCTTTGTAGAGACCATTGGTTTTCACTTGAATTTGGGTGTTAATATGCACCCCCAATTTCTCAGTCCTATTCACACTCATTCAGTGGAGGTCTGGTTAGTACTTTCTCTCCTCCATCTCTTTTTCAATCCTTCTCGACTATTAAGCGTGGTATTGGTTGATGCGACACTTTTTATGGATAGGGGTAATTTACAATTATACTATTTCAGTTTTTTTTTTAATCCTATTAGTGTTTCTTTGTGTTTAACTTCTTTGGCAGTTTCAATATAGCTTATGTGTATTAGTTTCCGCATTTAAGTTTTCCTTAATATTTCGATCCGTTTTAGTTATTGTTATCCATTGTATTTTATCACCCATTCTTTTTTTTTTTTTTTTTCAAGTATTTTGGGACTGTTCCTAGTACTACTATTATTGGTATTATCTTGACTTTCTTAATCTTCCATAACCCCTTCTACTCTTTAGACAGTTCCATGTATTTGCTCCACTTCTGTGGTCTGCGGGAACGATGAAATCTACGATCTAGCGGGACTTTTTCTTCTTGTTAACTATTATAACATCCGATCCTCTCACTTGGATGAGTTTATCTGTTTGTGCGCGCATACCCCATAGGATTTTTGGACTTCTGTTTTCAAATACTGCTGCCGGCTTATGCTTGTACCATATGTATGGGTGTTCAAGATGCATTTTTTTGCATAGTTCCCAGTGTACTGCTTTCTCCACTTGATCATGTCTACTCCTCATTCATTTTTGTGCTATTTTGCTGCATTCACTTACTATGTTATCTATTGTTTCATCTCTTTGTCCATAAGGTCTCCATTTGCTGTTTTCTTGTGTATTGTCAATCTTTGCGTTAATATGGCTGATTCTTACTGCGTTATCTTGTGCGGCTATTATTAGGGATTCAGTTTCTCTATTATGGTTTCCTTTACATAGCTATATCCATCCGTTTTCGTTAGTCTCATTTGTTGTAATCCTTATAAATCGTCCGTGTAGCTGTTTGTCTTTCACATTTGTTCTTTTCTCATCGTATACCTTGCCTGTCGGTTCTCTGTTTTGTTCATTTTGTCAGTGTCTCTTGCTGCAGTAATTATCCTTTCTGTGCATTATATACTTTTCCAATTCTTTGTGTGTGTGTGTGTGTGTGTGTGTGTGTGTGTGTGTGTGTGTGTGTGTGTGTGTGTGTGTGTGCGTGCGCTCGCGCCATTCACACAGTCTTCTATACACACCAGTCCTCTTTCTCCGTCTTTCCTTTTTACGTATAGTCGGTCGGCACCATTCTTTGGGTGTATTGCATTACGCATAACCATAAGTTTCCTCGTCGAGATGTCTAAGTTCTTATTTGGTTCCCTCTGTTAACGATTCGAGGTATCTAACTAGTAATTCTGTCCATGTATTTATATATTTTATTAGGTTTCTACTATATAGTTTAGTTTCTCATTCTTTTATGGTATTCCTTTCTAATTTTCTCTTTCATTTCTGTTACTTTGATGGTGTCTGCTTCCAGAACTCCTAAATATTTTTGGTGCTATTTTCGTCTAGTGTTCTCATCTCCGCTTGGTTGGGTAGTTCCATGCCTTCCGTTGCTTCCAGTATTTCTCTTCTCATAACCAGCCGTGTGCACCTTTCCATCGTGAATTCCATTTAGATATTCTGGATGAAGATACTGGTTGTGTATTAGTGTATCTAGTTCCTTTTTGTTTCTTGCGAAAAGTTTCTGGTCGTCAAAGTACAGTAGACAATTCATTCTTTCATTTGTATTAGTGAACTCACATCCAGCTTGGCACTTTCTTAGTATATCGGACACCATAGAACCAAATAAGGTCAAAGCAAAAAAACATTTTAGATAATAAAGTAACCTGGTCGGTGGTTGGGGTGATACAACTAGCTAGGACCTTCGACGCGAGGTTAATGAGTGTTACGAAGACTAAGTAGTTAAAATAAAACGCTCGGATGAATGTACTTTGTAATCGACAACTATTTCGCTGACTCTCCCTGATTTGATGCAGCTAGAGAAGCTGGCCGTGTAGGCAGGGCTTCAGTGCGAAAGGTCTTGGCTGCGTCGAAGCAGGTTGACTGCAGCTAATCGAAGGGACTTAATGGTCTGCCCTCTCTGAATTGTATCTCAGGCTGTCGCACAGTTTACTACAGATTCTGATGAATGTGTTAAATCATTGGTTTGACGAGTATTTTAAACCGGGTCAAGTCATCAAAGGAGTCATTACATTGCTCAAGGAGTGGGACAGACGATAGCACGCTCATAATTCTGTTAAACAGAGAGTTAAAGATTTGTGCCAAGATCTTATCGAACCTATTGCAAGGTGTTATTGAAGATTTGATTGAATTATGTTGTGAAAAGGTGATCGCTTCAAAACAACTTGTTTCTGATTTGTAAGATCCTAGATGGGATAAACGATGACATGATCGACTTGGATCAGTCAAAAACTTCCGACTGGGCCGACCATCGCTTCTTGGTATTTGTTTTAGAGACTATCGGTTTTAAACTAGAATTCTGCAAATGGACCTCCGTTTCTGTACTGCTCATAAATGGCAATGACAGATAAATGAAAAACGTTTGTAATCTTCCACTATCCTCTCGGTCGATGCATCAGGGTTGTCAACTGTCGCCTCTTCTCTACACCCTGGTGCTAGAACTTTGCATTATGGGATATAGGGATACAAGTTGGTCCTACATGGAATCACTTTGCATTGTGCGTGCAAGCCAGGGTCTCCGCATTCGTTGATTGGATAACTGTTTTTTATGCCATGCTTTCAAGACATTGAGACGAAAACAAAAGCGATCACCTGTTACAAAACGATCACAGGAGCCCAAAATCAACCTGGGTGCCTGAAGCGGTGACACCACCCTTCCCACTTCTTTCTGCTAGCAGAATCTGAATTCTGATCGTGTTGTTCGGATCAGAACTCCAACCTGAGAGGAATTCGTTGGAGATACAGCAAAAAGGGAATGCGTCGATTAACACTTGGCTTTGAAGGAAGCTCTGCTGAAATCTTAAAGCTGAAGCTTGTGCCATTTATGTATTCTCTCTCATCCTTTACCGACTGGCCATACATTTCCTGCCTGCGAATCACCTAAAGGTCTACTTGTGCATTCTTTACTGGATTCGCAGACAGGTCTATATTCAACGTTCCTGTAAAGGAGACTTGAGGATGCCCGATTTCACATGTAATCCTAAGTTGAATTTCACATGTCATCCTAAGTTGAATTTCACATGTCATCCTAAGTTGAATTTCACATGTCATCCTAAGTGGAGGACTGTGTGGAACCTCGCGGTCGATATCAACTTTCTTGACATCATTTTTGACCATTTGATTGAGGGATTGATCAGAGTTCTTCAGGGATTACCAAGCTGTGCTCAAAAAGGGCCCTCGGTCCAATGATTTTTCTCAATCTTCCAAAAAGGAATTCCACAGGTGATCTGCTAGGAGGGAGCTATTGACGATCTATTTATCTGGGGGTTGAGGTGGTCGGAGGAGAGGATCCGCCCCAAATGGAGTTGGACGCAAGGTGCAAGTCATCTCATAACTCAAGTTCTCTCTAACTTGGCAATTGGCCCGATATGCTTTACCTCTCGATGCCATACAAAAGAGTTCCCGAATGGAAATTTCACCCGAGTGTCCTCGTTCTGGCATGCTTGAAGAAGAAACGCTTGAGCATGCTTTCTTTAAATGCTGCAAGCTCGTATCAGTGCTGAATAGCTTCTGTAGCTAAAGGTATCTTACGTAGTTGACAGCATTAGGTCAGCATGAGACAGGAAAAGACGAATGGTGTTTCTTGTGACCCGGCAGGAATAGTGGTGTGGACGTCGCATCTGAGAGAAGGCCAGTGAGTTGAATTTTTTGCTGATAAAGATCTCATCGCTTTCTGCAATCACTAGCCAAAGGTCAAGATCAAATTTCATAGAAAATGATTACATTCCTAGTTTTTGGCAAAAGGTGGATACAGATAGTGAGCTTGTGTGCACGGAAAGGAGCCAAGTATGAGTACGTATTCCCTGCCTGATGATAGCGCGCACGGTTCCTGGCCCTATTAGACTGCAGTCCTTCGGGTATATTTAGCCTCTTGGGTAGTGAATGAGCCCATCCCCTCTAGTAATAGAAATCCTTCAATATGACCACTCCTCAGTTCTAATTTTTTTGTCTTGGGCCTCCTCCAAATTGTATTTATCTTGGTATGGAACAATCCATTCTCCAACTCGATCCTCCGACTTTTTTCTCTTTACTCTGCCACTTAAATCTACTCCCATTTAGAGAACGAACTGCTTTTTCTCGGTTCTAGTGAAACTTGAAACAATGAGTAGTCTAGTATTTAGAAAAGGCTTGGAAGGGTCTTACTAACTAAATGTTGTGCTTTTTGTTCGCCCTCCGGTTCCAGTTTATTATCAATTAAATATTTGTATATAAATGTATTTATGAAAAAATAAAGATTTCCTACAAATTTTGGTGATATTTTAAGTAGGACGATCCCTAGTGTATATGTGGTATTGTGGTGACTGAGATGATTCTAGTTAAGAGTAGGATAAACATTTGTTATCACTGTAGACAAAGGATACCCAATGACAAACACTTTCCCCAGACATTTTATAGCCTTATGTCTGACAGCTTGTTTTAAATATATATATATATATTTTTTTAATATTTTCTGTAAATAAGTAATTATAAGTGTAGTATCTTTTCCGTCTTGGGGATTGAGGTTCGTTTGTGAAGGGCATGCCCTTAAGAGTATGTGGACATTTTCGTTTCTAATCCAAAGTGCTCAGTTTTGGAGGGTACCGGATTTTTCCCACATTAAAAATCGACCATATGCCTAGCTTTAACCCCCAGGAAAGCAACAATTTCTTTAATAAAGTACATGACATTTTCTGCTGTGAAAATATAATTTTTAAAAATCATAAACGGATCTCACCAAACTGACGTGAATAGGCACGACGACATCGTGATTATGACACTCGGAATTTGAGGGGGGGCGGGGAGAGGTGAGAGAAGTGTATTGAGTAACCTCCATTTACTCACTCTCTTTTTCTCATCAACCTCCCCTTCCCTCTGTTTCTCTAACTTTTTCTAATCGTCTAGCCTTTGCCAAATTTATCGGACTTTTTATTACGTAACAAACACTTTCTCGTTCTCTCAATCTATCTTCTACCGTTTCTGTCCCTTTATCCGTCATTTTATTGCCAAATGCATGCATTTTTTTTTTTCATATTAAGTAACTCAACTCTTTATTTCCCTTCTTTTCTCACTCTTTCTCTCCCCCCTCTCTCTCTCTCTCAACACCTCTCTCCTAACACACACACACACACACACACACACACACACACACACACACACACACACACACACACACACACACACAAAAAAAAAAACTCTCTTCATTTTCTGTCTCTTCTCCTCTCTCTATTTTTCTTCTTTCGTATTTGTCAGTTTTTTTATTGAGTAACTTGAACTCCCACATCTCTCTCTCTCTTTCTCTCTCTCTCGCGCACACACACACACACACACTTCCTCTCTCTTTCTCTTTCTCTCTCTCACATACACACATACTCTTTCTCTCTCACACACACAGTCGCGCGCACGCATACACGCGCATGCACATACTTTCTCTCGTGTTCTCGCTCTCATTCTCTCTCTTTTTCTCTATCACACACGCACTCACTCTTTTACACAATTTCTTTTTCTTTCACGCCCTCTCGTTGTATTTGCAAAATGTATTAGTTTTTAGATATCAACCTCTCTCTCTCTCTCTCTCTCTCTCTCTCTCTCTCTCTCCCTTTCTCTCGTACTCCTTTCCTCTCTCTTTCTTCATCTAGTCTCTATTTACTTAGCTCCCAACGAGGGCAAAATTACAGTCTCATTTTTAAAACCCAGCTCTCTGAAAAACAGCACTCTTGATTGGCAACAAAAATGCCTCAGTCTAAGGGAACTTTTTCTCTAACGAAGGCCGGAACAGCTGGCAATCCAAACACTGGATTCGTCTAATACTTATTTGTCCCCACACAAGGGAAAAGTTAGACAAAAGTTTTTATTTTGTTTTTTAAAGGGGGAATATTCTTCTCCTTCAAATCGGGAACTCATGTTGGGACATAAATTATCCCAGTTAAGAAGGATTTCTTTTCACAAAGACAGAAAGATACATTTTTCGTCTAATCTTTATGAAATATATGGACAATCATTATTATTACCGACATAAATTATTTCTAACGAAATAGTTGTTGATTAGAAACAATTTATTTGATTTACCAACTCATTTGTGACCTATTTGTGTTGATGATTAATATTTAATAGAAGTTTTAAGCCTTTAAAGTTCATATAAATGCAGATTCTGAGTAATATTGGTTAATATAAACAAGTGACTAAACAAAGATAGCTATTTGGCCCGGAATCGGTGTTCGTCTAGCTGTCAAAAATTTTCCCCACTCTTTATCTGTGCCAAAACCAAAACGTAGATTCCATGAACAAATCTTCTTTCTTAGAAGTGCACGCCGGTGGAACTCTGTTCCGTCTGCCTGTTTCCCACCTGACTACAACTTGGATGTCTTCAAGTACAGCATAAACAAATTCCTGATGAACCGCCGCCTTAAGTAAGACACTTTATCAAATCTCAACATTAACGTGGCACCTGTTCAAGGGTTAGCAATATATTATAGTTTTAAGTTTTAAATTAATAAACAATTTGAATGAAGAGAAACGCCACCTGGTGACAGTTTAGCGAAACGCACAAAAAAAAAAATGGCGCCGTGCGTGGAATGTAGAGGTGCAGTTTTTTAAAACTAATTTCTCAGTATTGCTCAATATATGCTAACTCGTCTCTCTCTCTCTCTCTCTCTCTCTCTCTCTATATATATATATATATATATATATATATATATATATATATATATATATATATATATATATATATACTTCATTTACTCACATAAATTAATATACGAAAGTATAAATTTATGCGTAAACTTTAAGTATTTACTTCAACAGTGTTCAATACGTAGAGTGGATAAAACGCGGAATATTCAGTGTAGCTTAATCGCCATATATAGTTTATAACTTAATATATATATATATATATATATATATATATATATATATATATATATATATATATATATATATATATATATATATATATATATATATATACTGTTTTCCCAAGTATTTTGTCACTAGGAGGTCCTCTCATTGCAACAAATGCCGAGCTATAAAACTATCCCACGCAACTAAACGAGTGTCCCAGTCTAGTTACTAAACCAGACAGATTTAGTTAATTGCTGACATAACAAACTTTAACTGCATTGCTTTCTTTCTTTCTTATGTTTAATTCTTTTTTTAGTCTTTTCTTCTTTTCCTGTTTTCTTCCTTTTCCCCTTTATTTATATGTCTTTTCCTTCTATTTTTTTCAACTTTCTACAACCCCCTGCTTTCTATCTCTTTGCTTTTGTTGCTTCTTCCTTTTTTCTTTTTTTTTTTTCGTACAGTTTTTCCTTTTTTTTCCTTTTATGTCTCTTGTGTGTCGGTCTATCTTTCTCCTTCTCCGTTATTTTTCTTCCTTTCTGTCTGTCCTTTCTTTCTTTTCTTGTTTTGCTTTCGATTGGATGGTCGTATATTTTTCTATTGTTTGCCCACTTTTCTTTTTCTTTTTTTTATTGATTTATTTTCTTTCTTTCTTTTCTCTCTATTTGTTTTCTGGTCTTCCGTTCTTTTTCTTTTCCTTTTCCCACTCTTCCTTATTTATTCTATTCTTTTCAATTTTTCACCCTTTGTTTTTTTTTTTCTTCCTTTCTTTTGTGTTTACTTACTAATTGTTTTCGTTTTTTATTTCGTGCTTTCTTTCTTACTCGCTTATCCCTTTATATTTTTCCTCTTATTTCGATTTTCTTTCTTTCTTTCTTTCTTTTCGTCATTACTTGGCAAGATCCGGTTCAGAAAGTCGATTTGGACGAATATAATTGGCCCGTTTAAATTGTTTTTGGTGACAAATAGACTCACTGGTAAGAAATGAAAGTAAAGAAAAAATAAGTAGGCTTTAAAAAATATAGTGGCAGAAGTGGGATTTAAAAAAAATATGCAGTAATAAAAGCGAGAGAGAGAGAGAGAAAGAGAGAAAGAGAGAGAGAGAGAGAAACAGAGGGAAAAGGAGAGACAAAGAAAAACAGCAGAGACAGAAAGATAGTAAGTAAACACATACACACATACACACATATTGAAATCACAACTGAAACATGTATGCACATATGTAGTCAATAATGTTTGCATAAATAGAATTTTATATATAATTATATGCAAAGAAGGAAGCGAACTGTAAATAAAAGAAACGCATACACACATTATATATATATGTACCATATATATATATATTAGAGAGAGAGAGAGAGAGAGAGAGAGAGAGAGAGAGAGAGAGAGAGAGAGAGAGAGAGAAAAGGAGAACATGAGTTTTACAGCGGTGCATCTCCGAACTTACTCGTTTAACATTGTGTCACTTTCAGACATGATAGAAGTTTCTTATCTCTGTTGGAATTTGTAGAGAACTGGTCAACAAAAAAAAAAAAAAAAAAAAGAAAACCGATTTTCATCAAACAGAAATGGAATCATGTCTTTTGTAAGGCGACAATGTTATCGTTCCACCCTTTATATATGCGAGTTTATTAAAAAGGTTTACCAAACAAATAAAGAAAAGAAAATAGAGACACACTATAGTTTAACATATATGTGGGTATGTTGACATTACCGGGAACCGATCAACTTCCCCTATATTGTATAGTTTCTGTTCACTCTTGACACCAAAGCTCATCAAATGTCTGGCTGATGTCTTACTTTTTGGAGAGAAGACTATCTTTGTCTTTGGTGAAGAGTGCGATATCACGATAAAACACTGGTTTCAGGTTAACCACATAATCAGTTTAAGGATAGATTATTTTGTAGGCCATTTTAATAACTTCTGCTCTCTCTTTACCTTTTTGCCTTTCTTTCTCGTCAAATCTTTCTTGAAGTCTGTATATTAGATCCATTGCTCTTTCTGCTTCTCGTAAAATAGATTTTCTATATCGCTCTAAACACTTCCTCACGCCTAAGGCTATTCTCTATTTCTATAAATATACTATCAGACCATGTGTGTGGTATTGTTGTCACATTTAGGCTGGTGAATCTCTGTCCCATTTAAGAGTTCTTGATAAGATGAAAAAACCCACTCTATCGCCTTCTCTGCAACCTCTATCTCACAGACGTAATGTTGCTAGTCACAGTCTTTTCTATAAACACTATTATGGTATGTGTTTTTCATAATTATCTGATCCAGTCCTACTTTTCATCCTAGGAGTAACACCATCACAATCGCAGCATCTTTAGAGGAAGTAGTTCCTATTTTTCCCCCTGAGTCCTCCTACCGCCCCAGTCACGACAGGGATGAAATTTACACATTCTACAGATAGTGTGCTTGCACACTTCGTAACTGGATCATAAACTCATTTTCATTTTCCGATTTAAAAATAATAAATTCTCCCTTCTCAAATTCCGCCCTTTGTCATTGACTGAAAGCTGACAATTCGATTATTCCGGAATCTACCTCTTACACCCATTAACAATAGGTCAGTATCCCTCACCCAACAAAAACAACGCCTGAAAAAATATGTACGGGTACGATTCTTTATTTTTCGATTTCGGAGCGGCTTTGTGAACTTTACATGGTGGTATTTATTTTTTTACACCCCCTACTTTTTTGTTTGTTTATGCTATTTGCGGGTGGGTACGCTGACAACGATTATCAAGGTTAAATATTTTGACAACACCCCCTCACAAAATTGAGTGTCTATTCCGATAACCGTTATCCCAATTTTAGACCAATTATACTTTCTGTGGAGCTTCTTTTGTTCCAGATCATTTGACTCGTTGGTCCAGTGGTGTCATGGGATGATATATTTTCCTCTTACGATATGAAGAAATTATTATTTATAACACAAAAGTTAATATTAATTATCCAATTAATAACATATAATAAAAATGAAATATAATAAAAATAATTATTAATATTAATATTAATTATAACAAAATAAAAATACTTAACATATTATATAATAATAATAAAAATAATAAATTACTTAAAAGGAAATAACAATAAAAGATATTATATAAAATAATATATAAAAAAAGTATTACTTAAAAATTTGAATGTAAAGCGTTTTTTAGCGTCTCTGGAGATTTTCAAAACATGAAACAAAAAACATTCTAAACCGTTTGTTCCCGAACCTTCTCTAGCAATAGCCATAAATAGCGAACGATCGCTATTTCTAACTCAGTTATAACACGACGTTGGGACGCAATGAAAGGTGACCACCTATTATAACTCCGACCGAAGGAAAGCACAAGAAAACTGGAATCGTTAAGATAACAGATGAATCAAGCAAGATACAGAGAAAGATCTCTTTCATCAATAACTGGTACATATTGATTTTTCTGAATCGTATTTGACCAAAAAGGATTTATGTCTAAAGATAAAAACAAACATTACTATCAAAACATTGACCTCTATCTAAAGGGAAATAACTAGAAAACAGAGTTAATTCCCTTACACTGTCGATTATAAACAGCTTATTAGACATTCGTTTTTCTTTTCTATTTTTTGATTTTTCTTTTCTTTTTCTGTGTAAATAAAAATTTGTTTTTTTAATTTTTTTATTTTTCATTGATATGTTTGCGGTGTTCCGATACCCCTAGACTAGGAACAAATGGTGTTAACAAGTGGTGTTAATCAATTCTTTCTTTTTATACTTCATTGTAATACAGCTTTCTATCCAAGTACCTACAGATTACGGAATTCTCTTCCTGCTGACTGTTTTCCCCTTACTTTAGACTTTGGTCTTTTCAAGACTAAGTTCGATAGGAATCACCTGTGTTTGCGATGATTACATTTCGTTCCTGTTAGCTCGTCACATTAAGTGGCTCGATGCCTTGTCTACAGCAATTTCTTTATAAAAAGTAAATACTTAAATATGAATAAAATAAATAAATAAATATGTAAATAAAGATAAATATGTAAATAAAAATATATATTCAAATAAAGATAAAAAATGAAAATACATATCAAGTATGCAAATAGAGAGCAAGTACGCAAAGAAAGAAAACGTATATAAATAAAGATTAAATATGCAAATAAATCGATAATATGCAAATGAATCGATAATATGCAAATAAATCGATAATATACAAATAGACATTTCATATGTAAATAAAAAGCAAAAAAAAAAAAAGAACGGACAAAACAGCAAAAAATAAATATAGAAATTAAAAAATAAATATAGAAATGAAAACATAAATATAGAAATAAAAAAATAAATATGGAAATGAAAAAATAAATATAGAAATGAAAAAAATATATAGAAATGAAAAAAATATAGAAATGAAAAAAATAAATATAGAAATGAAAAACATAAAGAAAGAAATGAAAAAAATAAATATAGAAATGAAAAAAAAATAAATATAGAAATGAAAAAAACAAATATAGAAATGAAAAACATAAATATAGAAATGAAAAAAATAAAGAAAGAAATGAAAAAAGTAAATATAGAAATGAAAAAAGTAATTATAGAAATGAAAAATATAAATAAAGAAATGAAAAAAATAAATATAGAAATGACAAAAGTAAATATAGAAATGAAAAAAATAAATAAAGAAATGAAAACAATAAATATAGAAATGAAAAAAATAAATATAGAAATGAAAAAAATAAATAAAGAAATGAAAACAATAAATATAGAAATGAAAAAAATAAATATAGAAATGAAAAAAATAAATAAAGAAATGAAAACAATAAATATAGAAATGAAAAAAATAAATATAGAAATGAAAACAATAAATATAGAAGAGAAAAAAATAAATATAGAAATGAAAAAAAATAAATATAGACATGAAAACAAATAAATATAGAAATGAAAAACATAAATATAGAAATGAAAAAAGTAAATATAGAAATGAAAAAAATAAATATAGAAATGAAATTAGTAAATATAGAAATGAAAAAAATAAATATAGAAATGAAATTAGTAAATATAGAAATGAAAAAAATAAATATAGAAATGAAAAAAGTAAACATAGATATGAAAAAAATAAAGAAAGAAATGAAAACAATAAATATAGAAATGAAAAAAAATAAATATAGAAATGAAAACAATAAATATAGAAATGAAAAAAATAAATATAGAAATGAAAAAAAATAAATATAGTAATGAAAAAAATAAATATAGAAATGAAAAACATAAATATAGAAATGAAAAAAGTAAATATAGAAATGAAAAAAAATAAATAAAGAAATGAAAAAAATAAATATAGAAATGAAAAAAGTAAATATAGAAATGAAAAAAACAAATAAAGAAATGAAAAAAATAAATATAGAAATGAAAAAAGTAAATATAGAAATGAAAAAAATAAATAAAGAAATGAAAACAATAAATATAGAAATGAAAAAAAATAAATATAGAAATGAAAACAATAAATATAGAAATGAAAAAAATAAATATAGAAATGAAAAAAATAAATATAGAAATGAAAACAATAAATATAGAAATGAAAAAAAAATGAATATAGTAATCAAAAAAGTAAATATAGAAATGAAAAAAATTAATATAGAAATGAAAAAAGTAAATATAGAAATGAAAAAAATAAATATAGAAATGGAAAAAGTAAATATAGAAATGAAAAAAAAATTATAGAAATGAAAAAAAATAAATATAGAAATGAAAAAATAAATATAGAAATGAAAACATTAAATATAGAAATGAAAACAATAAATATAGAAATAAAAAAATAAATATAGAAATAAAAAAAGTAAATATAGAAATGAAAAAAATAAATATAGAAATGAAAAAAAATAAATATAGAAATGAAAAAAAAATAAATATAGAAATGAAAAACATAAATATAGAAATGAAAAAAGTAAATATAGAAATGAAAAAAATAAATATAGAAATGAAATTAGTAAATATAGAAATACAAAAATAAATATAGAAATAAAAAAGTAAATATAGAAATGAAAAAAATAAATATAGAAATGAAAAAAAATAAATATAGAAATGAAAAAAAATAAATATAGAAATGAAAAACATAAATATAGAAATGAAAAAAATAAATATAGAAATGAAAAAAATAAATATAGAAATGAAATTAGTAAATATAGAAATGAAAAAAGTAAATATAGAAATGAAAAAAGTAAATATAGAAATGAAAAAAATAAATATAGAAATTAAAAAAGTAAATATAGAAATGAAAAAAGTAAATATAGAAATGAAAAAAGTAAATATAGAAATGAAAAAAATAAATATAAAAATGAAAAAAGTAAATATAGATATGAAAAAAATAAAGAAAGAAATGAAAACAATAAATATAGAAATGAAAAAAAATAAATATAGAAATGAAAACAATAAATATAGAAATGAAAAACATAAATATAGAAATGAAAAAAGTAAATATAGAAATGAAAAAAGTAAATATAGAAATGAAAAAAATAAATATAGAAATGAAAAAAGTAAATATAGAAATGAAAAAAATAAATATAGAAATGAAAAAAGTAAATATAGAAATGAAAAAAGTAAATATAGAAATGAAAAAAATAAATATAAAAATGAAAAAAGTAAACATAGATATGAAAAAAATAAAGAAAGAAATGAAAACAATAAATATAGAAATGAAAAAAATAAATATAGAAATGAAAAAAGTAAATATAGAAATGAAAAAAGTAAATATAGAAATGAAAACAATAAATATAGAAATGAAAACAATAAATATAGAAATAAAAAAATAAATATAGAAATAAAAAAAATAAATATAGAAATGAAAAAAATAAATATAGAAATGAAAAAATAAATGTGGAAATGAAAAAAATAAATATAGAAATGAAAAAGTAAATATAGAAATGAAAACAATAAATATAGAAATAAAAAAAATAAATATAGAAATGAAAAAAATAAATATAGAAATGAAAAAATAAATGTGGAAATGAAAAACATAAATATAGAAATGAAAAAGTAAATATAGAAATGAAAACAATAAATATAGAAATGAAAACAATAAATATAGAAATAAAAAAAATAAATATAGAAATAAAAAAAATAAATATAGAAATGAAAAAATAAATATAGAAATGAAAAAATAAATGTGGAAATGAAAAAAATAAATATAGAAATGAAAAAGTAAATATAGAAATGAAAAAATAAATACAGAAATGAAAAAAATAAATATAGAAATGAAAAAATAAATACAGAAATGAAAACAATAAATATAGAAATGAAAAAATAAATACAGAAATGAAAAAAATAAATATAGAAATGAAAAAATAAATACAGAAATGAAAACAATAAATATAGAAATGAAAAAATAAATATAGAAATGAAAAAAAAATAAATATAGAAATGAAAAAATAAATATAGAAATGAAAAAAATAAATAAAGAAATCAAAAAAATGAATATAGAAATAAAAAAAATAAATATAGAAATCAAAAAATAAATATAGAAATGAAAAAATAAATATAGAAATGCAAAAAATAAATATAGAAATGAAAAAAATAAATATGCAAATAAAAAACCATTCGTAAAGAAAAAGTAAATATTGAAATATATGAAAAATAGGGTACGTAACAATGTGTAAATAACAAATTAACATTTAATGAAAGAATAAATATGGAAACAAAGGTGTAAATAAAAAGTAAATATTTAAATAAGGATATGTATTTAAATGAAAATATTTAAATAAATAATAAATATGCACAAAAAATATGTATGCAAATAAGAAATTAAAGTATCAATTCAAATATATTAATAAGGAATGAATATGTAAATAAGAACTAAGTACGCAGAGGAAAATTTCAAATAACGAATAAAAATGTAAATAAAGAATAAATATCAAAATAATAAATATGTAAATAAAGAATACATATAAAAATAATAAATATGTAAATAAAGAAAAATAAGAATCTTAAAGTATGAAAGGAAAGATCCTATATGCAAATAAAGATGAAATATGTGAAAAAATATGTAAATAAAGATTAAATATGTAAAAAAATGTGCAAATAAAGATAAGATATGTAAAGAAATATGCAAATAAAGATTAAATATGTAAAAAAAATGTGCAAATAAAGATTAAATATGTAAAACAATATGCAAATAAAGATTAAATATGTAAAAATATACAAATAAAGATTAAATATGTAAAGAAATGTGCATATAAAGATTAAATATGTAAAAAATATGCAAATAAAGAATAAATATGTAAAAAATGTGCAAATAAAGATGAAATATGTAAAAAATATTCAAATAAAGATTAAATATGTAAAAATATACAAATAAAGATTAAATATACAAAGAAAATGTGCATATAAAGATTAAATATGTAAAAAATATGCAAATAGAGAATAAATATGTAAAAAATATGCAAATAAAGATGAAATATGCAAAAAATATTCAAATAAAGAATAAATATGTAAAAATATACAAATAAAGATTAAATATGTAAAAAAATGTGCATATAAAGATTAGATATGTAAAAAATATGCAAATAAAGAATAAATATGTAAAAAATATGCAAATAAAGAATAAATATGTAAAAATATGCAAATAAAGATGAAATATGTAAAAATATGCAAATAAAGATTAAATATATAAAAATATACAAATAAAGATTAAATATGTAAAAAAAATGTGCATATAAAGATGAAATATGTAAAAAATATGCAAATAAAGATTAAATATGTAAAAATATACAAATAAAGATTAAATATGTAAAAAATGTGCATATAAAGATTAAATATGTGAAAAATATGCAAATAAAGAATAAATATGTAAAAAATATGCAAATAAAGATTAAATATGTAAAAATATACAAATAAAGATTAAATATGTAAAAAATGTGCATATAAAGATTAAATATGTGAAAAATATGCAAATAAAGAATAAATATGTAAAAAATATGCAAATCAAGACTAAATATGTAAAAATATACAAATAAAGATTAAATATGTAAAAAAAATGTGCATATAAAGATTTAATATGTAAAAAATATGCAAATAAAGAATAAATATGTAAAAAATATGCAAATAAAGAATAAGTATGTAAAAATATGCAAATAAAGATGAAATATGTAAAAAATGTGCAAATAAAGATTAAATATGTAAAAATATACAAATAAAGAATAAATATGTAAAAAATATGCAAATAAAGATGAAATATGTAAAAAATATGCAAATAAAGATTAAATATGTAAAAAAATGTGCAAATAAAATTAAATATGTAAAAAAAATTGCAAATAAAGATTAAATATGTAAAATAAATATGCAAATAAAGATTAAATATGTAAAAAATATGCAAATAAAGAATATATATTCAAATATATAATAAATATGCAAATTATAAGTAAATATGCAAATAAAGGAAGTGCAAATGTACATAAAGAATACATATGTAAACAAAAGATATATCTATACTCCTATAAATTTGTTTGTTCGTGTGTGTGTGTGTGTGTGTGTGTGTTACACCCCTTCTTTCTATTTATTTTAAAAAATAAAAAATAACTTCGTTACATATGGGTTGTGGAACTGCATTCATCTGCAAAAGATCTAGCTAATTTGCATATTTGTAAACATTCATTTTAATCAATTCCCTATTAGTTTTTCATCTTTTTATGGGATGATCATCTTTATTTTACTATTACGTGTAATTATATTCATGCAGATATTCTACATGATTTATACTTGCGTAATATTTGCATACAAAGGTTATAGTAAACACAAACATCTTTCTATAAGTATTTATGTACGCGTATATATATTTGTTAAAAAAATTCGTACCAAACTCGTCAGTCAGTTTTTGTCTACAGACATGAAACATAATGTATAGGATATTCGAACCTATGCGAAACATTATATTTTGTTTTTAACTATGAGAAATCGGTGCAACGAAGTTTAAAATTTAAAAAATGGAATTTTCCAGGTGAAGGTCGAACAACGGCATTGCGAATATGCATGTGTAACGTAATTGCTATTTGGTTCATATTTTAATTTTTAGCGTTGCAGCAAACATGTCTTCATAGCTCAAGCATTAACGTCAAAGGAAAAGTAAATCGTACGTTTAACGTTTTGGTTTCGATCCTCGGTGGTGGCGCATGAGTCTTTTTTTAACTTTTAAATCATTAATATATATTGGGTCCAATTTAATCTCCATATATAATATTTTGATTGCAGAAATTCCCCTTTGGGCCAAAGTACTGTAGGTTTGCAACACCAGATGCCACTTACAAATTTATTAGGTTGGGGTAAAAATAATGTCGTTTTTTTTAACATGAAGTTGAACGTAAAAATATTGGCATTATTTTTGCACCACCCTAATATTATGTCTAGACTATTAGCTACTATCTTACGTAACTTTAGAACGGCATTTTAGACATGTTGGTTGATTTGGTTGGTTGTTTTTGTTTTACGGCATATCAACCCTTTCCAGGTTATTTAATGCCGAATCCAAAGAATTTGAAGAAAAACTTTTTCATAGAATATATTTGTTGTTTTCAAGTCGGTTTCTATTTAACCCATAGTTGGGACCCTAACAGGTACTAACACTCCGGGTCAGAGTGGACCTGGGAACAATGGCAATTTAAGGATGGCTCCACACTCCCCAACGCCCGCAATCTGGGGCCTAAGCACTGGATATAGTTTAAAGTCATATCCAGGACCTAGACATATTGAGTCGTTATAATAAGATAATACTTTCATCACAATCGCAGCATCTTTAGAGAAAGTAGTTCCTATTTTCCCCCTGAATATTAAGTCCCTTACCGCCCAAGATGAAATATACACATTCTACAGATACTGTGCTTTCACTCTTCGTCGATTTAAAAATAAAAAATTCTCCCTTCTCAAATTCCGCCCTTTCTCATTGATTGAAAGCTTACAATTCGATTATTTCAGAATCTACCTCTTAATACATAAAGGAACGCCCAGAACTTTTCTAATATAGTGGCACTCTCTATAAGAGGCAATCGTTTTACAAAAGATAAACCAAATACAAACATAATAACTGCTAATAAACAGAAAATTAAATAATCTTACACTTACCTTTACACACATTAACAACACGCCACTATCTCTTATACAACAAAAACAATCCCTTAAAAAAAATATGTACGGGTATCATTCTTTATTTTTCGATTTCGGAACAGCTTAGCGAGCTTTACATGATGCTCTCTTTTTCTTTTTTTTACACTCCCCACTTTTTTATTTATTTATACTATTTGCGGGTGGGTATGCTGACAACGATTATCAAGGTTAAATTTTGGGCAAGTATTTTGACAACACCCCCCTCATAAAATGGGGTGTCTATTCTGATAATCGCTATGTTTGATTTTAGACAAATTATTTTTTCTGTGAAATATTTTGTTTACTTCTCTTTTCTGGACTCTTTATCGACACTGCAAATACATTACATTTGTTCACGTTTTTATCGGTATATAGTTCCACCTACAAGGTTTTCTTTAAAATGACAACTTTTATAGGTTTCCGGCTATGCTGATTAAATAAACCTTATATATATATATTTGGCAGATACAAGTAGTTGTCGAGATATAAAGACTTGCATTATGCAATAAGTAGTAGTTGTCTTATATAAAGACCTGTATTATCAGTGGACACCAGATGTGTACGCACGCGGGGGGGGGACAAATCTGATTCTATACGACCAACACTGCCAACCCTCAATTTATTGTTGGTTTATAGTATTTGCGGGTGGGTATACTGAGAACGATTATCAAGGTTAAATTTGGGCAAATATTTCGACACCCCACTCATAAAATGAGGTGTCTATTCCGATAGCGGTTCTTAACATGGGGAGGTTGGGGGTGTCTATTCTGAAAGCTGTTCTTAACATGGGGAGGTTGGGGGTGTCCATTCCGAAAGCTGTTTTTAAGATGAGGAGGTTTGGGTGTCTATTCCGAAAGCCGTTCTTAATATGAGGAGGTTGGAGGTTAAACAACAATAACAACCGTGCTTTATTTTTTTACGAGGTTGGGAGGGGAACATGGTTCCACCGAGCAACACTGGGTAACAGGTCATGCTAGTATATTAATGAATATGAAATTTGCCCTAATCAAAATATCATATTTAAGCGTATTTTACGACCGGGTAATGCCAGGCGGCCTGCTAGTATTAAAATAAAAAAATTAAATATGCAAATAAAGAATACATATGCAAATAAAGAATATGCAAATAAAGAATATGCAATTTTATTTTATTTCGGACTATTAGTCTCATCTTATCTTTTTATTGGTGCACAACGTTTCGGCCAACTTCCTCTGGCCTTCGTCAGGTGGTAACCGCGACGGATAGGAACTTCGAATCTCCTAACTGCATTCTCAGCCATCACTGCCATCCGTAGTTGTTGTCGTCTCACCACATTTTTGACCAATTACCTCTGGCACGCTTTGGGTGGGATTGAAACCGCTATCTTCAGACAATGTTCATCTGGAACCGTAGAGATTCAACGTCTCTATCAACTGCGCCACGGGCCCCGAAGGGCGATCAAGGTTGGATTCTTTGATCTTATAAATCCACATTTATTTATTATCTGATCTTCCATAGATAAGATGAGACTAATAGTCCGAAATAAAATAAAATTAACATACAATGCTCATCTCAAAAATAAAAATTCCAATTAGGAATAATATATATATATACCAATCGGTACGGACCCGACTATGGAAGATCAGATAATAAATAAATGTGGATTTATAAGATCAAAGAATCCAACCTTGATCGCCCTTCGGGGCCCGTGGCGCAGTTGATAGAGACGTTGAATCTCTACGGTTCCAGATGAACATTGTCTGATGATAGCGGTTTCAATCCCACCCAAAGCGTGCCAGAGGTAATTGGTCAAAAATGTGGTGAGACGACAACAACTACGGATGGCAGTGATGGCTGAGAATGCAGTTAGGAGATTCGAAGTTCCTATCCGTCGCGGTTACCACCTGACGAAGGCCAGAGGAAGTTGGCCGAAACGTTGTGCACCAATAAAAAGATAAGATGAGACTAATAGTCCGAAATAAAATAAAATTAACATACAATGCTCATCTCAAAAATAAAAATTCCAATAAGGAATAATATATATATAAAGAATATGCAAATAAAGAATATGCAAATAAAGAATATGCAAATAAATATGTAACTGAAAAATAAATATGAAAGAAGAATAAATATACATATAAAGGAAAAATATTAAAATAAAGAATAAATATGCAACTTTTTTGTTTACAGGGGAGTCACTATTTATCAAGGCCTGGGAGTCCCTCGAGCATAAGCGTTAATGAGTCTACAGTAATCAATGGGACAATATTGCCTTAATCATTAGTAGTGAAAATGGTGTAATCTGGATTACTTGAAGGGACGGCTAATCAAGAACTTGTTTACATCGGACTTCAAGACGACCATATTGTAGTCAGCTGGAAAGCAGAGAAACGAAAGAGAGTTCCACAGGCGCGCAGTTCTAAGAAAGAAGCTTTGTTCATGGAATCTACGTTTACGTTTAGGCACAGATAACGAATGAGGGGAATTTTTGATAGTGGTTGCAGCTAGACACGTGTTTTTCGTGAAAGTTTGGCGAGAGGAGGCCACAGATTGGAGCTCAGACGAGCACATGTCATGCAAATAAAGATAAAGCAGAGACAGCTCGTAACGTCTCTTCTGTGGGAAAGAGGTTGCAGGGAAGAGAAAGGCGCATCACCCACTAGATTACGAAGTCTATTTTGAACTCTGTCAAGCTCTGCTCCAGTTGTGGCAACTTTACTCCACCCTTGGACATACTTGACTCTTATACAGGTCGAGAATTGCATAAGCAGTGAGATATCTACTGGAGCGGTAGAATGATCCTACCATTTTCCAGCTACCTTGGCAACGGATTTGATGTACATGTTCTATTTCAGATTAAGAGTAAAGGTCAAACCCAGAAGCTTGTCAAAACATGGAGACTCCTTAAGACGAAAAACTATTCATTTCAATTGATGCCAGACGGGGATTAGAGTGTTAATGATCAAAAGATAGAAGCTTGGTTTTAGATGCATTAAAAGTAACCAGCCACCTTTTTCTCCACTGCACCACGTGCTCAAGATCAGAGGAGAGAATCAGAGAGAACTTGGTCATTTACGACCTTTGAAGTGTTGCCATAGATGGTAATGTCGTCAGCATAAATGGCTACCAATGATCTTAGGATGTGATTTGAGAGATCATTTATATAGATCAGGAAGACATTTGAGCCCAGAATGGACTCCTGGAGGACCCCAGCATTAATACTGTGAGTTTCTTATATCTGCCCATCAACCACTACTTCTATCTTAAACTATCAGAGAGTAATTATTTAATAATTACGATATTTTCAGCTATACCGTAACTGGAGATCTTGTGAAGTAGGCCTTTATGGCATACTTTATCAAAGGCCTTAGCGATACTTTCACAATAAGATATAAAAAAGTACAATGTATTAAATTAAATCAAAGAATAAAGGAATGTAAATTGAAGAAATAAAGAGTTCCGCAAGAAAAAAATAGAAACTAAAGAATAATGAAAATATAGACATATCTACTCTTATATAAAAATAACTGTGTGTGTTTGTTTTCTATGGACTCAAAAACGGTTGGGCCGATTTTTAGGAAACTTTATGAGCATGACAGTATTCTTAGATATGTTTTGTATCGAAATGCCTTCGATAAGTATCAATAATCGACAATCGAACTAATCCGATGAAAGAAGGTATAGGCAATTTTGGCCAAAGTTAACACCTTACACAGCCTAACATCATAAGTGCATGTAAAAAGTTTTATTAGCACACAAGCCGAAAGGGCCGGCATATAAAATCAACAGTAGGTTCTTTGAAAGGGCAGGGGTGCGTTCGAAATTAATGTTTCGGTGTAAAGCACAATTGAACCATAATACTTAACTTCTGAATTTTAATCTTAAATTCAAGCCATTATCACTTCACAAGCCGTAATGTCAGCCATATAAAATTAACAGTAGGTTCTTTGATATATTACTGGGCCGCGTTTGAAATGAATGTTTAGAGCACAATTGAAGAATGATACTAAACTTCTGCAATTTAAACTTTAATTGAAGCAATTATTTATGAAAAGAATAAATAATAATTTTATAAAATCAAGAGTAGGTTCTCTACAGTGCAATATAGACTACAATATATTGTGAGCTAAGTCACTGCGGGAAGCATGTGAGGCTTCTTCTCGGGGCACCGCGATTGTTCACCAACTAGAGCAAATAATCAATTGATTAGATTAAAAAATGGCGATTTCAACGATTTCGATGGCAATAGAAATATAAGATTGTGAAACATCCGTTGATCATTATTCAATTCCGGGCAACGTTGTATCTCCCTGCTAGTAAACTATAAAACTAAAAAACAAGAAAGAAAAATGAACCTAATAGAATAAAAGAAGGAAAGAAAAAAAATTTTAAATCGAATTTCTCCCTGAAAACCATTTTTCAAACAACTTAGAAAGAAAAACAAGAAAGGGAATGGAAAAGACTAAAAATTTCTGCAAAAAAAAAAAAAAAAAAAAAAATTGTACGAAGATTGTTTTCTTTGTTTACTGCTTTAAGAAGACGAGTCGAACAAATGTTTTGATTCAAAATTTGAGAAAGGATGACGTATGAACGAAACAAACTTTGAAATCCTAAATGACAAAAACAGCACGCACATATACGTAACACGTAAATATATTCTGTTGGATTTTAAAAATTAAATACAGATAGCATCTAAGCTGAGAAATCAAACTTTGTTTCTGACTAGCCAATTTCCATCAATATAACATGCTTAAGTGAAATATCTAAACCACTGCGTTAAAATTGTCTCCGAGATTGATATATTTGCTGACGATACCACGCGCTATAACATACATAAGGGAAAAACAAATCTACACGTATCCAAGGCAACGGCAGAGACCCTAGAGAAAGATCTCCAGTCTGTAGTGAAATGAGGACAAAAATGGATGGTCACATTCAATGCTGCCAAGGCTAAGCTTCTTTCTTGTAATAACTACAAGAAACCTGCTCAATCATCAATAGCCATGGCTAATGATACATTACCTGAAAGTACTTCGTTCAAACTTCTCGGCTTAACGTTCATGGGGACCATGAGTTGGAATAGATACATTGAGCACATTGCCAAGGCTGCCGCAAAGAAAGTGGTCTCTCTTTCTACCATGCTAGAAAGTTACTTACGCCTGAAAGTATCCTGTACCTCTACAAGGCCACCATTCGCCCATGTATGGAGTACTGCTGTCACATTTGGGCTGGTGCATCTGCTACTAGTCGCTCTCTCTTAGACAGGGCCCAAAAGAAAGTCGCCAACCTAATAAATCCTGTACTATCAGCTAGGCTTCAACCGCTGTCCCATCGACGAAATGTTGCATGCCTCTGCCTGTTTTACAAGTACTTTAATGGTAAATTCTTCGACGAACTACAAACCCTTATCCCTCTCGACGTAAATACCTCCGACAAACCCGACAAGCAGCAAAATCTCACCCCTACACAGTAGAAATTCTTAAATGTAAGAAAGCCTTCTACTCTATTAATTTCTTCACTAGGATTGCTAGACTTTGGAATTCCTTTCCGGGTTCCTGCTTCCTTGACTGTACTGACATGCAGAAGTTCAAGTGTAATGAAAAAGACATCTTGCTGCTCAACTCCCTACATAATATCACTGAAAATGATGTCCCAGATAGTAGCTCCCTACACCACAGTGGCACTATGCTTTGTTTTGGGTAAAAATGCAATAATAAAAAAAAAAAAACTCGCGCATTAGAAAACATTTTAACACTATATATGCACTTTCTTTATTTAGATATATTTTCAATAAACTACTGTTAATTTAACATATAAAGTTATTCTGTTTCTGAATTTTTGATGTGATATTCGTATCATTTAGAATCTTCGATCTACTTTTTTCATTTGGAGTGTCATTTTCACAACGTTTCGGTCGATGTAACCTTCGACTTTCATCAAGTATATCCTGTCGAACTCGGGAATGTTTTTGTCGAACTCGAAAATTTAGACGGAATTTCGAACGGAACTCTTTATTTATTTCACGGGGTAGCATGTTCTTGTTACGTCAGCCATGATTGGATAGAGGTCCTAAGTAATTCGCAATTGTATTTTTTCGGTCGCCCACACTGACATTAAACCTTTAACCCTCAGGCGAATATCACTTTTACAATTGATTTTTCAGTTCGACAAGATACACCGTAAGAAGGTCGGAGGTTACATCGACCGAAACGTTGTGAAAATGACATTCACGATGAGAACAGTAGTTCAAAACTTCCAAATAATTCGAATAAAATTATTATGTTGGACTTTCAAAATCAGATGCTTAAACTGACAAATCGAACTTTGCTTCTAACTAATTTTTATTTGTTACTAGAAAATAGACCCGGCGTTGTCCGGTATTAAACGTAACAAAAAAAAATTAAACTTAAAAAAAAATTAAACTTAAAAAAAATGAAGTAAAAAAAAAAAAACGGAACGAAACTGAGACAGGTGCATGCGAGTATCATGTTTTTCTTTTCTAAGCAGTTAATTTCTTGTAAAAAAAAAAAAAAACTCGAGCTGAAACCAAAACCTAAAGACAGTGATTCAAGTACGATAACCATTAGGCCAGCTTACCAAGATCGTTAAAAATTGTTATCAACGTTCGTGAAACAGTTGACAAACAGATAAAAATCTAATGACCTCCAAAGTACTCATTTTTCTATTTTGACTCCTTAAAACCCCTTTTTTTCCAGATGTAAACTGATTTAAAAAAAATTCACATATCTGAATACCCTATATACCAAATTTCAAGTTTTTTGATACAAAATTCGTTGAGTATATTGGCTGAGAAGTGTCCTAACATCCACACACACACACACACAGACACACACACACACACACACACACACACACACACGCGTTTACAGATATACTAGCAGGCCGCCCGGCGTTGCCCGGTCGTAAAATACGAATAAATATTATATTTTAATTAATGCAGAATTCTTATTTATGATAAACAGAAATACCGTATGTATTAAACGTAACGTTTAATTAAAAAAAAAAAAAACTGAAGGAAAAAAATGAAAGCAACTGAGACCTGTGCATGCGAATACTATGTTTTTCTAAACATTTCACTTCTTGTAGTAAAAAAAATAATCGACCTGAAATCGAAACCAAAACATAAAGTCAAGTACGATAACTATTACACCAGCTTGATTTGACTTTTAAATAGTATTTTCAAACCAACGCGGTTTCTCATACTTCGCGTGCAAGAGATTCGGGTTTCAAATCACGAGTCCAATGTGTTAAACTGATGAGCCTAAATGAGAGCGAAACTCGAGTTTTGAATTTCCAGTTTGTTAGCTTTCATGGCTCTTGTGAGATGCGACGTTGTTTGACTGTGGAAATTATATCATCTCTCACATTCTAAAAATTGTAATATATATATATATATATATATATATATATATATATATATATATATATATATATGTATATATATATATGCATGCATATATATAAATATATATATATACATATATATACATGCATATATATAAATATATATACATATATACACATATACACACATATATACGTATATATATACATATATAGAGAGATAGATAGATAGATAGATAGAGAGAGAGAGAGAGAGAGAGAGAGAGAGTTTGTGATTGGCAAAGTTTATGATAAGCATGATAGTTTTTTTATACTTTGCTCTCTCTCTCTCTCTCTCTCTCTCTCGCGATCTCTCCCATCTTCTTTCTTTCTTTCTATCCACAGACGACAAATAAGTAAATAACTGTAAATGTCGCCCAGCCTCTCCTAGCCTCACCCACAGACCCTTTTGTTCAACATATTTGGTATTATTATTCGCTTTTATTTGGCAGGCTTGTTGAAGTGCAATGCGAACTCTCAGCCTCTTTTCTGAATGCCCTTCCTCTGTCTCCCCTACCCACCACACCCAACCTTTCCCTCTTTCTGTCGCGAACATTACTCGGTTATTACGTCATGTCCTATACGCTCAAACAACTTTCGTTACGATTGAGCGAATTCTTGACAAACACTTTGAAAATGTGCATTCGCTTGATTATCTGTAGATTTGTTAAAACTATCAATATTTCGTATTAATCTATCTCACATTTACTCCCCTTTTATTCGATCCCTTACGAGGACAAAGTTAGACACAAGGTCGTTTTTCATGTGGGATTATCCAGCTCCTCCAAAGGCGCATCTGGATAGGACAAATAAGAGTTAGAGATTTTTTGTTTGGCCAAATCGTAATATATAAGTGCCATCAACACAGCTCTTTAGCTGAGCGCTCCCATGTCCAATTTTGATCGGAGGGGTACATCAGCTTTACTGAAGACGAACCTTCAGAAAAACAATCCAATGATTGAACTTGTCTTGGCGCCTCCATGAACTTATCAAGGCGTCCAAAGTACTCCAATCTTTTTAAAGAATAGATTCGGAAACAAATGGTTTCTTTCTTAGAAACAATTTACAAAGTGGCTGGATCTTGTTCTTAAACTGGTAACGATGTCAATGGAACAAGGTCAAGCATTTTAGATTCCTGTTTTCTTTTTCGTTTTTTTTGTTTGTTTTTTTTTTATCCTTTTGGGGAGTTTGATTCTGAATCATTTAAGTGATGCTTTAATAACTATTCAGAAAAATACATCTCTTCTTCTTCTTCTTCTTCTTCTTCTTCTTCTTCTTCTTCTTCTTCTTCTATAATAGACTGCAACTGTATATGGAATTAAGAAACTTTTTTCACATAAAATGTTTTCTCATCTCTCTTCATCTCTTTTGTTTCTCATGCATATATATATATATATATATATATATATATATATATATATATATATACATATATATATATATATATATTAGAGGTACAAAATTTAGTATCTATGTACAGATCGAATTTATTCATTATGATTAAAAAATAATGAAAGTCAAAAAGCTAGCTGACCGCTCAACAGAACTAAAATCGAGCTTAAAAATGATTAAGAAAACTATATGAGATAGAAATATGGCTGGAGACAAGTGGAGGAAAGCAGGGAAAGAATCAGATAGAAACTACATTAAGTCCTAATAGATTTTCTCTTTGTTTGCTATAGAAGGTCTCAAGGACTTATTATAGATAGTTTCTAAAATTTTCAGATGAAAGGGAGAGTGGAACCTGCTCAAAACGGAGAACAAGTCAACCCTGAAGTTCAAGACACATACACGGTTATTTATTAACCGAAAACGGATAACAAATCGACATTGAAGTTTAAAGCACAAGAACAATTATTTATTAACTGCTCACAGATGGCCGAATCATACGTATTATGCAAAATATCTGATAGTGCATAATTTGCATATCGAATCTGGGGTGGGACGCGTTGTTTGATACGGGAATCTAAATTTTGTGATGTCCGCCCAACGTAGTGCATTCTACATCTATATTTAAATAAATAAACAATAGAATCATTATGATGGAAGGGGGAGGATTCTTTTCAAATAAAAAACTGCATAGATCTTGTGGAGTAAAAAAACAACAACAACACGAAAACTCAAGGCAAAATAACACTGTTGAACAGCCAGTGAAATCTGTTTGGCAAATCGGTCATTAATGTTACCTAGCTATGGTAATCAAAGGTTAACAGGACATCTATTTACTGAAGTTTCTGTACGTTTTAAATTGGAAACTTTATTTTTATCGTAGATTTTACAATATCCAAAGGATAACCATTGTTACGCAGGATCTTAGTGATTTAATCATCATCAAGATATAAATCATTAAGGTCCTATTTGTAAGGATCTTAGCTAAATTAATATTTCGTTTTTTTTTGGGTTTTTTTTTTGCCAAAAAGAATCCCAGCGAGTAAAAAGACATCAAAACTTATGTTTACGATAAACAGAAGTGAAAAATGCTAAAAAAAAAATTTTAGAAACAAACACATTAACATCTAGAAGACAAGAATTAACTTCCTTGTCAATCGTAAACTTAAGAGCTAGATGAATATTATTGAGATCCGCTTTCGTTCTGTTGTCGAACAAACAAAAGGTATCGTCAACGTAACAAAAGTAATAGTCAGGTTTTTGAGAACCAGATAGTAATATATATATATATATTTTTTTCAAATTGTTTTTTAATATGTTTTATTAACTACTTGTTCTTATATATATATATATATATATATATATATATATATATATATATATATATATATATCTATATATATATATATATATATAATTATACAACTCAAGTGACCTTGTAACGATGTATGTAACCCACTTTCCGGTTTACGACATCCGGTTCCTCATGCGCGCATGACCTGCGCACTGAAATATTAACGTTATTATTTCGAAATTATTATTCAACATGGGAAGAGTGGGGTTTAAAATAACTTAAACGTAATACAGAAATGAACGATGTAAAAAAAAGCAGGCAGTATTAACAATTGTTTATTTGGATAATTTAAACGCGAAAAAAACAACAACAAAAGAACAATTGGGACGCTGAAATATTGACGTTATTATTTCGAAATTATTATTTAACATGGGAAGAGTGCGATTTAAAATAAACAAAAAACAAAAAAATAACATTTGGGACGCTGAAATATTGACGTTATTATTTCGAAATTATTATTTAACATGGGAAGAGTGGGGTTTAAAATAACTTAAACGTAATACATAAATGAACGATGTAAAAAAAAAAGCAGATATATCAAAATTTGAATTTAAGTATAAGTATTATGGTATCTGTTCAGTGCACATTTACCTAGAAGTATGGGCAACCACTTATAATTCAGTAACTGTAATTTTGTTTTTCAAAAACAATCAATTACAATAAACAGAACGACTCATAGAAATCTATCTATATTCTTTTTCCATTTTAATATACTTTCATAGAAATGTTTCTGTTATGTCAAAAAAAAAATATTTTCTTTGCGTCACAAGTGTCACGCTCATACATGAATTCCATAGCTAATATAACATACTGACTCAACGGGTCACGGGTAGTTTAGTATGTGTATATATATATATATATATATATATATATATATATATATATATATATATATATATATTATTATTATTATTATTATTATTATTATTGAATAATAAACATTTAATTATTATCCACGCACATATATATGTTTCATCTTTGCGAAATGATAAGTGTGGACATAACATTTAGAACAAATTCAAACACCGATGTTTGGAAGAAATTCGTATTTTCTTCTTGAAATTTGAAGTGAAATGTTTTACAATATTGAGTTCTGTTTCTCTTCAAATCAGTCATCTTCAGGAAGTCTTGGAATAAAGACGAAATTTTTAGGAACATATAAACAATTTTCAGTTTTCCTTCTTCATTTTTTACTAATGCTGAATTGTTACACACACACACACACACACGCACACACTATATATATATATATATATATATATATATATATATATATATATATATATATATATATACTAGCAAAAGTACCCGTTGTTGACTGGGTTCAAAAACAGCCTACAGAAAATGGACTCTGATTTATGAAAGTATGATAGGTTATGAAAAGGAAGGATTGTAAAGAGATAGTTTCGAATTTAGGGGTATCAAAACCAAAGCAAAATATGATGAAAGTAAAAAATAAAATAGATAAACCCCATAATTTATTATACCATACCTATTCACACTGAAACACTTATCATAGTATTCTGTGGATCTATATTAAAGAACCTTGTTAAACTTTGTGACATATTTCCATTCTATGGAGATCAGGCGCGAACGAACACCCCATAATTTTATTATACCATCCCTATTTAAACATAATTATCAAAGTATACTTACGCAGATAGATATGAAAAGTCTTTATTAAAGTTTGTGCCTATTTTCATTCTATGGAGGCCAGGTTCGAACGCAGACCCCACAATGTTATTATACCATCCCTATTTAAATTAAAACACACTTATCAAAGTAATCTTATGGACATCTCTATCAAAAACACTTGTAAACGTTTTTTATTTAATTTTTAAATTTCCATACTTTGTGGACAAGGCGCGAATGCAGACCCCACAATTTTAATGAACCATCGTTCTGCAGGATGAAACATACCCATTCCTGTGTCTCGATACATCTCCTATCATTATATGTAATTAGTTTTTTTTTAAATAGTCAACCATATAGGAGCCTATTCGTGACCACACACACACACACACACACACACACACACACACACACACACACACACACATACACACACACACACACATTCAGCTTTATATTATAGATATATAAGTGCCACATCGTATTAACGTTCGTTAGTTTAATGTAGATTTTTATTACCAATGTGCTAGATCATAGCAGTTTGGTCTGATGGAACGAAAAAAGAAATAAAACCGAAATACGAAAGGAAATGTTTCAAAACTGTTAGTAAATCAACAGAAAAGAAAAGACGCATCAAAAACCATAGAAAAAAGAAAGAAAAGATTTTTTTCTAATTAATTGTACCTATTTACAATGCCTCCCCACGGGACATAGTTAGACACCAGGGTCGTTTTTTAACGTGGAGAAAAGGTACAACGCTCATCCACCGAAAGAGAACAAGAAATGGAAGCGAAGCATCTGAAGAACAGATACACATCATGACAGCGTCAACTGATGAAATGATTTCTTCAGACGGTTTGATACTTGCTAATGTTTGACGCGGCGGATTCACAAATAAATGCACATTGCTATTTATTATAGCATGCTTGCATATATATATATATATATATATATATATATATATATATATATATATATATATATATATATATATATATACACACAAATTCTGCTATATTCAAAAGTTCAAAGTTTTGTTCACCTTAGCAATCATTTTTTCCAAAATAACAAACTCCGAAGCAGAATTGATGTTCATTTAAATAAACTCTGCTGCTATAGTAAACAAACATATAATTTCTAATTGAAAATAAGAAGGTATTTTTATACAATAAGAGTGAAAAATCATCGCAGAAGCCCCCCCCCCCGCCGTCTCTGTGCCTGTTTCTCTCTCTCTCTCTCTCTCTCTCTCTCTATCATATATATATATATATATATATATATATATATATATATATATATATATATATATATATATATATATATATATATATATATATAAAGACATGTATGTCCATAAAAAGACTGCCTTTTTTAACGTGGCAAATTATTCATCACAATTTTCAACCACTTAATTCTCTGTAGTTGGACTTTATTCGAATTGAGGTTGACGTACTTGTTTTCCTTTCCACGTTTCGAACGACATAACTTCTAAAAGTAGTCCTTTCCCGTTTTTGACTCGGTTTTAACTTGGAGCAAATGTCAAGGCTAAATGACACAGTTTCCGGTTTTGTATAACGCCGGTCAATAGCATCTGTTTTTTTTTTTTTTTTTTTTTAACCTTTTTTAGTAAACACACACACACACACATACATATATATATATATATATATATATATATATATATATATATATATATATATATATATATATATATATATATATATAAGGGCAGTTCCAAAAGTAAAGTCTATTTTTTTTAACTAAAAAAATAAAAAGAGCTACGAATACAGTAGTGGTACCATTAAAACTAGCGACCTTTTGTTATCCAGAATTTATTTTTCTACACAGTCTCAGTCTCTCTATCACACACACACACACACACACACACACACACACACACACACACACACACACACACACATA
>NC_136496.1:37024518-37109518 GCF_053919585.1 Euprymna scolopes | reverse complement strand
ATAAACATTTGAGTCCAATGTCGTTAATGTTTTCAGAACATTATTTTAGACGTGAGTATGTTTCTCGAATCCAATGTCGCCAGTGTTATGGCTATCAAGTAGTCACAAAGAAGAACAGAACAACGGAGAACAGTTTAAATATGTATTACATGAAAACAACGGAAAAGTTACAAAAGAAAAGTGGTAGTAATATATATATATATTTATATAAAATGGGTTAAGAAATTCCAACGAAAGAAAGATGTATATTTAAATAAGGGGGTAGTCACCAACAATGTGTATTTTTAACATTATTTTATTATTCCGTGTCTTGGTTTTTCATTGAAAATTATGTTTAGATCATTGTAATAATGTTTTTTAAATTATTGAAATCGTTTTTAACGCGTTTCAGACGTTCTGTGAAGCGTCCTCTTCAGAAATTATTTTCAAAATGTGTTGGAGATGTAAAAATAGCATTTTCATAGTTCATTTGAAGTGTTTCCAAGAGGTGGAAACGTGTAAGTGTAAAGTGGGTAGCAAAAGCAACTTAATTTGAATGAAATTTACACTCAATCTTTGAACAGATATTATCTATCTAAAAATGAAACAGAAATGAAGAAATACTTAATTGGCAAATATTTATTAACGAAAAATCAAATTAACCATATGCAAAAGTATTTAACATATTTACTAATATTTAGTTGTATATCTTCTGTTCTGCCTTACAAACTCCAAATGTTTTCCATAACTGCCTATCGGTTTCTTACAAGCAATTCCTAGTAGTTTCAACCATTCTTCTTTGCAAACGTTCTTCAATTCCTTGATATTCTCTGGATCTGTTGCATGCACCCTTAACTTCAAAGTTTTCCACAGATTCTCGATGGGATTTAGGCCGCGTGACTAACTGTCCTATGGTTCGTAGACACTTGCAAAAAATACAAATTTCTACTCGCCAAGTAATAACAATAAACAAATAATAATAATAATAATAATAATAATAATAATAATAATAATAATAATTTTCAAAATAAAGACAATCATTTTCCAAAACTTTCTGCGATAGATCTATAAGCTTTCGGATCTGGTTAAAGTACCATTCAGCCGAATATAAGAATTCTTGATACGCTTTTCCGACTTCACAGAACGAGTCGAACTGGCAGCCCTTCAGAAAGTGTTGCACTGAGCGGAAAAGACTATAATCTGATGGAGCAGTCAGGATTGCAGACTAGATGTGGCAGAACCTAAACGCCATCCAGTTCTCCAAACTTGTCTTTGTTCTTCCTGACGGTGTGTTATTTGGCATTGTCCTGCTGCATCGAAGGACGCTTTCGGATGATCTGAGCGGGGGTACTTTTGTTCAACTTTCCATAGACCCGCTCCAATTGCTTACATTAAAGTTCGGCACTGTGGTACAACCATTCGGAACCAACTCAAAATGCACGATTCCTTCAAAGTTACATCAAATGCATAACTTTTTTGCCGAATCGATCGCAACATCATCATCGATCGTTACATCTTTTTTGCCGAATCGATCTTGTTTTGGAACCGACGGTGTCCTTTCTAAACCCATCGCTTGTGTTGACTGTGCTGAACCAGATAGACCGATTTCTTGTCCGATATCACAATGTGCTTCCTAAAACACTCGTCCAATGGATTGCTGAGCAATTTACGGCAAATTTCAACTCCTCTGTTTGCTTGTGCTTCGGTGAGTTCATGTGGATCTTGGCTTGACTTTTTGTGAATAAAATCAAGTTGCTTCAAGTGTTGGTGAATTGTCGATTTGTCAACTCCAAGCTCATCAGCCAATTTTCGAGTGTTTGATGAAGGTGAAATGTCCAACCCAGTTTGCAAGTCTTAATCATCCAACTTTAACAGCCGTCCCGAATGAGGCTTATCTTCAAGACTCATATCGTCAGATACGTACTTGTACCACTTTAAAATCCTATTTGTACTACTTTAAAATCGGATTTGTACCACATTAAAATCGTATTTGTACCACTTTAAAATCGTATTTGTATCACATTAAAATCGTATTTGTACCACTTTAAAATCGTATTTGTACAACTTTAAAATCCTATTTGTACCACTTTAAAATCGGATTTGTACCACATTAAAATCCTATTTGTACCACTTTAAAATCGTATTTGTACCACTTTAAAATCCTATTTGTACTACTTTAAAATTGTATTTGTACCACTTTAAAATCGTATTTGTACCACTTTAAAATCGGATTTGTATCACATTAAAATCTATTTGTACTACATTAAAATCGTATTCGTACCACTTTAAAATCGTATTTGTACCACATTAAAATCCTATTCGTTCCACTTTAAAATCGTATTTGTACCACATTAAAATCCTATTTGTACCACATTAAAATCCTATTTATACCACTTTAAAATCCTATTTGTACCACTTTAAAATCGTATTTGTACCACATTAAAATCCTATTTGTACCACATTAAAATCCTATTTGTACCACATTAAAATCGTATTTGTACCACTTTAAAATCGTATTTGTACCACATTAAAATCCTATTTGTACCACTTTAAAATCCTATTTGTACCACTTTAAAATCGTCTTGTACCACTTTAAAATCGCCGCATTTGCAATTGTTCTTCCATCTTAGGCAGCACAAATCTCTTTTGCGGTTTTCTGGTTGCAAGACATTGCTTCCAGCAATAAGGAATCAGAACTCGCAGCTCAATTTTATCAACCGTCGTATGGAATAGCAAAATGAAGATCACTATAATAATATAAACGCAAAAAAAAACAAAAAAACAAATACAAATAGCATAAAAAATCATTTTTTCACAAGTGTTTACGAACTTATATATATATATATATATATATATATATATATATATATATATATAAGTGTTTTTGATATACATGTACATAAGAATACTTTGATAAGTATTTTTTAACTTAAATAGGGATTGTATAATAAAATTGTGGGGTCTGCGTTCGCACCTGGCCTCCATAGAATGGAAATAGGCACAAACTTTCATAAAGACTTTTCATATCTATCTGCGTAAGTATACTTTGATAATTATGTTTCAGTTTGAAGAAATATGGTATAATAAAATTATGGGGTGTTCGTTCGCGCCTGACCTCCATAGAATGGAACTATGTCACAAAGTTAACAAGGTTTTTTAATATAGATCCACAGAATATTGTGATGAGTGTTTCAGTGTGAACAGGTATGGTATAATAAATTATGGGGTCTATCTATTTTATTTTTACTTTTATCATATTTTGCTTTGGTTTTGATACCGCCAAATTCGAAGCTATCTCTTTACAACCCTTCCTTTTCATAACCTATCATACTTTCATAAGTCAGAGTCCATTTTCTGTAGGCTGTTTTTTTACCCCAGTCAACGACGGGTACTTTTGCTTGTATATATATATATATATATATATATATATATATATATATATATATATATATATTGTTGACATGACACCTTCTCATTGACTATACCTTCTCCTTCCTTTTATTTCCTCCTCTTTCTTCATGCATGCTCATTTCCTTCATTACACTGAGGAAGACCGAAAGTACGGTCGAAAATGATATTTTTGTAAAAAACGATTTTTTAAATGTTTTTCATAATAATTTCTGCACGTTACTAATGGAAAACAAATATAGAAAATTTATAAACTTTTATACTTTTCCTATTCATTTTTTATATATATTTATACGTGTGTATGTGTGTGTGGGATGGGCTATTGTGTGTATGTGTGTGTGTATGGGTGGGTGGGTGTCTGGATGTGCGTGTGTGTGTGAGTGTGTATATGTGTGAGTTGGATAAAATGAAATCAGTTTGATAAAATAAAGGAAACACATTGAAATATGGAATAAAATTATTTTATTACAGGGTAGGACCATCTTTGGCATCAATAACTGGTTGAATGCGACGTGGAATAGATTCATACAACGCGTGAATGGTTTCTACAGTAATTTTTTACCATCATTCTGCTAAAACCGTCTCTAGTTCTTTCAATATCGACTAATCACACTGTCTACTCCAGTCAGGCGTTGAGTGCGATTTTAAATTATGTTTGGTATTGAAGTCCTAATTTGGTAGCCTTCATAGAGTATGGAGGCACCTCTCAGTTGCCATTAGTTGGGTCCATTCGCATTCAAATTAATGTTACCTGTCAGGGTCACATCTATGGGCCAAACGTAGCTTGGGTCATACAAACCTTTTACTAAAATGACTGGATTCGACAATTTAGTAATCCAAAAAGTATTGATATGCTGTAGAAGAAACTAACCAAGCTAAAGACGTTTTGTTGCCGGTCAGTAAGTCAGCCGAAACGCGTTCATTTGCCGTGCAGAGATTTTTCGATTTGTAGAGAAATGAAAGTAAAAATAAACCAGACACAATTATAGGTATATGCATCCGGGTAGCAACCGCAACGAACCAATCGGAAGACGGTACTAAAAAATCAATTGCAACACAGACACTTGAAGTATCACGCACACACACACACACACACACATACACACACACATACACACACATACACACACACGCACACACACGCACACACACGAACACACACATACACACATAAACACACACACACATACACACACACATACACACACATACACACACACATACACACACATACACACACAAACACACACGCATACACACACATACATACACACACACACACACTTTTCAGAAGCATCAACACATGATAAACAAAAGCCGAAAGAGATTTATATTCTAAATAAATAAATATAATGTGTGTTTCTAAATAAATAAATATAATGTGTATTTCTAAATAAATAAATATAATGTGTGTTTCTAAATAAATAAATATAATGTGTATTTCTAAATAAATAAATATAATGTGTGTTTCTAAATAAATAAATATAATGTGTATTTCTAAATAAATAAATATAATGTGTGTTTCTAAATAAATAAATATAAATCCATTCTGTCACTCAAAAGCTAGTGCCTTATTTTTAGTCTACAAATGGAGCCATTTCTAGTGTTGAGGAATTTGACAAATAAAATATAAAATCAAAGAAGCACCTCAGACATTGCCCCGCCGCCTTAAATGAACCAAGAAAGAAATCCTCTACTCGATAATAGGATGTCACTAATGGTTGTTCTTTTTTTTAATGTCATTCTAATGGTAATACTAATTTACAAACAGCAATTAAATTGCTGACGTAATTCTATGATTTTAAGTTAATATTTTAGGTAAACAGTTCGTGCGAACATTTGTGAAAGAAATTTTTGTGATTATTCATATTGAAATATTAATGAAATATGGCGATTTAAAATAAAATAACAGGAAAACTTATGAATATACTTACTTTTCGATTGAAAATATCAGTGTACATAAAAAAATTACGAAAAAATAACGAGTTAAATTTTAGTAATAAATGCAATTCATTTTTTTCTTATATTTCGTTGCGTCTTTTACCGACAAGAGTTACGTAAAAGGGCAGATAAGTCAGTCTGTCAATTCGAAGTTTTCCTAGAATGGACGTATGCCATTGCTCAAAATGGCGTCGATCAGTGTATAATCGAAAATACAAGAAATAAATGAATTTTATTCCTAAAATTATACTCGTTAATTTTCCATAAATTTTCATTAATACTAATACTAGATGAACGCTCGGCCATGCCCAGTTATACAATACGCTTAAACATGATATTTTAATTTATGCAAATTGTGTATGTATTATTATTATAGAATCAATCCTGTATTGAATATTATAGATTACGGGGAATAATTTGCCCGGTGGACTAATTCGCAAATGAATGAATAAATAAATAAATAAATAAATAAATAAAATAAAATTAAAATTAAAATTAAAAATTAAAAAAAATAAATAGATAATAACGATAATGTCATCTATCAAATTCCGTCTGTGTTTATTTACAATATCACATCAGCTGTGCTTGAACAAGGGATCATTCGATCCCTAGTCGAATGCTCTACCACTGACCTATACCTCCAGATATTAATAACTCTGCTTTTTTTTTTTAAGAATAACTACTTCGCTTACATATTATTATCACCCTTTGCTGGTGTAACGTATAAAAATTCACTTAGAAAATTTATTTTTTCTTATCTATTAGAAAAAAACACTTTTATTAGGATCGGATTTTTTCGATTTTCAATACTTATCGGATAAATTTCTGTGCAAAACATATCTAAGAACGCTGCCAGACATATCAATTAGCTTTGTGCGAAATTTGCAAAAGATAGGCTCAGTCGTTTGGGAATCTATAAGAAAAGAACACACATACAGACAAGGACTTTTATATGAGAATAGAGATAAAGATAGAGATTTTCAACTGAGAAGTCTATCCATAACTTTTTTTGTTGTTTCCTAACTTTTCCACGTATGTGCATGCGTGGATAGTTCACATGACAGATTAATTGTGTTAAAAATAAGTTGGTTGGAAGATAGTATCAATTTAGTTTAATAATTATGTCACACTGTCTTCATTTTTGGTTTCGATCTCAGCTCAAGTGTGTTTTTTTTACTTACGAGAAGTGAACTGTTTAGAAAAACCATAATATACATGCCTCAGCTTCTGTATGAATTAAAATAAAATATTTTGCGTATTTCCCGACTAAGCAACGCCGGGGGGGGTCTGCTAGTATATTTGTTTTCGTCTGATTCCTACGTCCATTTATTTGTAAAATAATGTGTGAAATTTGTCATGATGATGATGATGATGATGATCATCATCATCATCATCATCATCATCATCATCATCATCATCATCATCTATAGCAGAAGTGTGAGTCTTATAAACAAACATTTTATTTAAAAAAAAACAACATCCAGGCTAATACTGATCTGTTGGATTTTTTTTTCGTCTGATTTCGACGTCCATTCATTTGTAAAGTTGCACAAACACTTCCACGAGTGACTGTCTCTTCTACAAATTGTTTGTATAGGATTGTTTTTCTTTTTTTCTTCTTTTTTTTTCATTCATGTTGAACTCATTTAATCGTACCCATTACCATCATCATCGTCCTGATCATTGAGGATTTATGACTTCTGGAACGCTCCTTCATGTGCATCTTACATATATGTGTATGTGTACGTGTGTATATGCATATATATATATATATATATATATATATGCGTATGTGTGACTCTGTGTATGTATGTTTGTATGTGTGTGTACATGCATATGTATGTTTGCGTGCATCTATATGTATGCATGTATGTGTACATGCATGTGTTTATTTCCATCTGTATGTGGGGGGAGAGGGCTCCTGTAGGCCGTGGTGAAGGCAACCCCTCTAGGAAAAGCAAATCTCTGATTTAAAAAAACACAAAGCGGGAGACCATTACCCGCATTAAGTTGGTCTGCAGTTTGATTTGTTCCTGAAAATCTTTCTCCTGCTTGTTGCTGGATGTCAACATTTTGAACCGAGAGAGAGATTTAGCTGTCGTACAAAGCTAAAACTCTGTAACATCATCTTTGTATAGATACTCCCTCAGGCATTTGTCTATAAAAAATAGTCCTGTGGCGATGGAAAAATTGTGACGCGTGTGGGCCTAACAAAACCTTGCAATCATCATATATGCATATAAATATGTATGTGTATGAATGCATATATATATATGTATGTGCATGTCAGTAAATGTATGTGTATGTATATGTGCATATATGTGTACGCATTTGTATGTGTATATGTATGAACATGTGTGTTTGTATTTTTATATGTGTGTATATATGTAAATGTATATATGTATGTATGCATGTGTGTACGTATGTGTATGTATGTGTATTAAGTATTGTGTGTATGTATGTTTATAGATATGTATGTGTATATGTGTGTATGTGTATGTATGTGTATATATGTATGTATGCGTGTATGTACATATATATATATATATATATATATATATATATGTATACAAATGACCGTCTTCAGTGTCATGTCTGCTTGAGCGTGTGGATTCGCAGGCAGGACTAAAATAAGTCATTTCCGGGCTCATGGACTTTTAGTGTCTGGGGGAGTAGCACTCGTCTAACAAGACGTTGCAATCATCATGTATATATATGCATGTAAGTATATATAAGCATATAAATATATATATAAATATATATATGCAGGTAAGTATATATATATGCATGTAAATATATATATATGAATATATATGCATGTAAGTATATATATATATACATGTACGTATATGTATATATATATGAATGTAAGTATGCATGTAAATATATATATATACACACATGTATATATATATATTTACATGCATAATATATATACATGCATGTAAGTATATGTGCATATAAGTATACATGCATATAAGTATATATGTTGTATTGTGGTGTGGCCCCCAGGTTGGGAATCGTAGTAGTGCGTAGGACCCCCTGGCTGTGGCACATAGCGGTTTTAATTACGTCGATCGTCCGTGGGTTCACCTGTTTACTAAGCGGGTGTCATGACAACGAGTTAAGACTAGTGAGTTATCTCACCTTAGACTGGCACTTTTTCCTTATCTTGCCTCTCGTCAATTGTCAAAAATGTCATAACAACGTTGAACCTGAAAACAAAGCGGTTGACAACTTAGAACGATCAGCCGTAACTTAAAAATATGCATTAAAAGACGTAAGTCACAATTGCGTTTGTTTTTGTATAAAATTATATTTTACAATATATGTACACTTTAACCAGTTCGTCTTTTTTTTTTCTTTTGGTGGTTTTGAAGTTCACCGCGATGGTAACAGTGTTCTCACAGTGTTCTGAGGAGGGAAATGACGTTTCAACGATCCGGTCTTCAGCAACACGTGCTGTCCCTTGTTTCTCCTCTCTCTGCTAGCTCTCTGCTTCTTCTCCTTAGATTCCAAACATCACCGTTTTTATTGGCATTTTTGTCGCTTTGTTTTTTTTCCTATCCACGCGATCTGTCAATCAGCTGATCGATAATAGAACATGCGTTCTTTAGTCACGTTTTGACAATTTCTTTGCCGGTTCCTGACCTCGGACGATCGTCCGATTTATCTTCAGCTGACCGACACGTGAATTTACCACTCATGCCAATATCTGTACTTCCAGAGCTTACGAGGAATGTCACGTTTCTTTGTTTTGTAAAGAAAAAATCGTCGTCCGATTTCTCTGTTTACGACGTAAGCACTTTCTCTTTTCAACTGGTGGACAATCGATTATTCGATGCCCACTCTTTTAAATCTTTTATTAAAGAAGTTTTTTTCTTTTCAGTTATGTATCAGATGGTTCCATCCATCCATTACATAACATATATGCATATATATACATATATATATATGTATACATATATATATACATATATATGCATATATATGTATATATATACATATATATGCATATATACATATATATTTATATATATGTATATATATGTATATATATGTATATATATAGGTATATATGTATATATATATGTATATACGTATATATATGTATATATGTATATATATATGTATATATGTATATATACATGTATATATATGTGTATATATTTGTATACATATGTATATATATGTATATATATATGTATATATATGTATATATATGTATATATATGTATGTATATATATGTATATATATGTATATATATATGTATATATATGTATATATATGTATATATATGTATGTATATATATGTATATATGTATATATATGTATATATATATATGTATATGTGTGTGTGTGTGTGCGTGTGTGTGTGTGTGTGTGTGTGCGTGTGTGCGTGTGCGTGTGTGTGTGTGTGTGTGTGTGTGTGTGTGTGTGTGTGTACGATATACGTATATTATATTTTTATTTTTTTTCTTAAAATTATATTTGTTTCAAATTCGGAATTAGACTTTTTTAAATTTTTTGTTTTTTCCCTGTTACCCTGAAACTGGGAATTCACACTTTAAAAGACTGCCGGGTGAAAGTTAACTTAATTTATCGATTAAGAAAATCAAAAGATTAACACATTATCGGCAAAATCTCAGGAAACAAAAGCAAATAAATAATATAATAAATAAACAAAATAAAACCCAAAAATAAAAATGACAAAACATTCTCGTGAATTGCAATAAACACAGTATTCCACGCAGCATGCAGAACACAATTTCCAGATATCAACAAAGGTTGAAGAGAGTCTAATATAAAAGAATCAAAGACTTATCCCTTTATGTTGAGTTAGAAACCGACGGTACCGATGCTTTTCCTGAACTTCTGTAACGCGCGCACACGCACACACACATACACACACACAAACGCACTTATCTATCTATCTATCGATCGATCTATCTATCTAACTATCTATCTATCTATTATATAAAAAGAACTTTGTGCGTGTGTACGTGTGTGCGTGTGAGTATGTTCGTTCAGCATGGACTCCCAAATGGCTGGACCGGTTGTTTTTTTTTTTTTTTTCAATTTCACACAAATGTACTTTATGTGTCTGGCAGTGTTCTTAGGTTTTGTACAGGAATGTCTTCGATAATTATCTCTAGTCGACATTTTAAAAAATCCGACGAAAGAAGGAATAGGCGATTTTGAGCAAAGTTAACACCGTATACAGCCTAACAACACAAAACCATTTAAGAAATTTTATTATCGCACAAGCAGAAAGACCTGGCATATAAAATTTACACTAGGTTCTTGGATATGACAGGGGCACGTCGAAATGATTGTTTCTGTTTCTCAATTAAACCATGATAATTGAATTTTGCATTTTAAACTTAAGTTCAAACTATTATCACCGTACAAGTAGAAAGACTTGGCATATAAAATCAATAGTAGGTTCTTTTATATGACGGGCGTGTTCGGAATGAATGTTTCTGTTTAGAGCATAACTGCACCATGGTCTATGACTTTTACATTTGGAACTGTAATTCATATAATAAAATAATTTTATAAAAATTAACAGTAGGTTCTCTACAGTGCAATGTAAATTACAATGTCCTATGAACTAAGTCACTGTAGGAAGACGCATAAAGATTCTCTCAGTGCACCGTGAGGGTCTCTAACTGGAGCAGACAATCGATTTGCTTGAAAAATTCACCTATTTTAATGACAATAAAAATATGGGATATTTCGTTGATCCTAATTCAATCCTGGGCAACGTCAGGTCTCCTTGCTTATATATATGTATGTCATAAAATCTCGATTAACTGATTTTAAAAGAAAAATGTAACGTTTACATTTATTTTTGGAAGAGCCGGAAATAAAGATATGGATAAATCAGGCTGCTATAAATTCCTTTATTAGAAAATGCATGTATACGACAAATCCGGCATAATCCAGGAGAATCCAGATGAAAATTGTAAGTTGACCGATTATAGATCAATGTAAACAAGTGGGATATTCAGAGAGTTAAAAACCGATTATCTAAACAAGCGGGTTTTCTTTGGATGTCTCCAATCTCTAATATATGAAGTCAGATTACTTTAACGTTAAAACATCAAGTTTAAAAACAAAAAACAAAAAAAAAACAACAGCCCAGCTTAATCTGAAAAAATTCAAGTGAAAGAAAAAAGAACGACCAAAAATTAAATTACTGATGTAATTCTATGATTTATTTGTATACCAGCAAGACTACTCGGTATTGCCCAAACCAAACATGTAACATATTTATATTAAAACATTAATTTCTCTCTCCCAATTACCTCATTTTTCTCCTCCTCCTCCTCCTCCTCCTCCTCCTCCTCCTCCTCCTCCTCCTCCTCCCAGCCCAGCCCATTCCTCACTCCGAACATACACGCACACATTTTAATAGATTACTTGAAAGAATAGATCGGCACAACGGAAATAATTCCCTGAAAAAGAGAGAATCACTCACTTCCGTTTAGTTAGTACATCAAATGGATGAAAAACAGATCACCCTTAAAACTATCTGTGGAGTGTGTTGTCAAACAATGAATACCTTTTCTAAATTTGAGATATTGATCCAGGGCAATGTCGATCAATAAAATACTAACTTTGTGGGTATTTGTTTTTTTTAGTTTTAGAGTTTTAATTCGACATACATGCATGCATACAGACAGACAACTGCCCTTATATATAATAGATTTTAGTAATATATCTGGATAAGCCTAAAGTCGTTGCTAAACCTCAGGAAGATTAGATCTTACGGTATCACTGGTAGAATACTTAACATAATTAAATCCTTCTTAGATAAGAGAAAAATCCAGGTTGTCCTCGACGGTCGTACATCTAAACAATATGATATAAATGCGGGAGTGCCCCAGGGATCTATCCTTGGTCCTCTGCTGTTCCTGATATTCATAAATGACCTCCCCGACAAAATTGCCTCTGAGATGGGTATATATGCTATTGACACCACACTCTATAGCAGGCATGACAGGAAAACAAATGAACATATGTCTAAAGTAATGGCAGAAACACTAGAGGATGACCTCCAATCAGTAGTGGAATGGGGACAAAAATGGATGGTAACGTTCAATGCCACCAAGAAAAAAATGGTTTCATTCAATAATTACAAGAAACCTTCTCTACCACCTATAGCAATGGCCAACAACTTTTTATCTGAGAGTACGTCTTTCAAGCTCCTTGGCCTAACGTTCACAGGAAACATGAGTTGGAACAATTACATCGAGGGCATTGCCAGGGCCGCTGCGAGGAAGGTGGGCTCTCTCTACCGTGCTAGAAAACTTCTAACACCCGAAAGTATCCTGTACCTCTATAAGGCCACCATTCGCCCATGTATGGAGTATTGCTGTCATATTTGGGCCGGTGCATCGGCTACTAGTCTCTCGCTCCTTGACAGGGTTCAAAAGAGAGTCGCAAATCTGATAGGCCTTAAACTGGCATATAAGCTTCAGCCTCTGTCCCATCGTCGAAACGTTGCATCCCTCTGCCTGTTCTACAAGTATTATAATGGTGAATGCTCTGAAGAACTGCAAGCACTTGTGCCCCCACGACGTGAACACCCTCGACAGACCCGACAAGCTACAAAATCCCACCCCCACACTGTAGAGATCCCTAGATGTAAAATATCTTTCTACTCCAGTAGTTTCTTCCCCAGAACCGCTAGACTTTGGAATTCCATTCCAGGTCACTGCTTCCCCAACTGTACTGACATGCATAAGTTCAAGTGCAACGTGAACCAACATCTCGCTGCCCTAATCCCTACATAGTACCCCAGTAGATGTTTCCCCTGATAGTAGCCCCCTACATTAAAGTGGCAATGTGCCTTGTTTGGGGTGAAAATGTAATAAAAAATAAATAAATAAAAAAATAAACTAGTTCGGTCTTTCTACCACTCCAGGAAGTACAGGTACCCCTGGTGCAGTTATCTACTCATATAAAGGTAAAAAATGATTCAGGATAGAATCTTACTCTCACATCCCGGAAGATGCCACTCGTAGCACTTTCTTGTGTCTTGGCGGAGTTCAAGATCGATATTGCAATCTAGTACACAATCTCCTCCTTCCCATGTGATTCATTTATTACTGAAGAGACGTAACTAATAATGTTCTACTCTATGTTTACAAACATGGTAGGTGCTCGACTGAACTCCAATCTCCTACTTACCAGTGTAAACCATTTAAAGCAAGAACTCACCCAACCACTAATATAACAAAATATCTAAAGCCGAACAAAATTTCCATGAAAAGAGTTTCATTCCCAAAATTATCCACCCATAGAACACGTCACTGCGGTACTGATTTCCTATACACTACTGCTTTCCTATTGTCGTTTTCAAGTTTGCTGCCAATAAATACAAGCCAGAACGTAGTCACAAGTAATCAAGCGTTACTCATGTTATTCGTTGTACTGACAATCGCATCGACAATTTTCCTCCTGTGAATGTTGGCATTAGTAAACCATTCACAGCAAGAACTCATCTAACGTTGACCTATTAATATAGATAATAAAAACACCACAGTCTGCGCCGATAACTGCTAACCTGGTATTGTATTTTGGTTTTATTGTTATTAAACATAAGAATGTGAACGATATTTTGGTCAAGCGCTCACCCCTTGTTTTGTTTGGGTTTTGTTTCTATGTGTGCTCCTTTCCTCTGACCGACAAAGGCGAAAAAAAAAGAGGTTAGCCGCTGTATAATTGAAAAGTTAATATAATAATAATAGAGCTTCGCATACTGAAGATACGAAATACAATGATGGTTTCTTTGACCCCTTTTTTTTCACCGTCTTCCTTTCAAACTATTCCTTTTTGTCTTCTTCTCAGCAACAACAGACCAACAATTAAATATCTTTTCTGTGTTGGCATTTGACCCCAAAATACATACACATACAGGAATCCACAGCCAAACTATTTTGGGTGTATCACAGCTCTACAGTGAGGCTAGATATGTAATGCCCCCGAGTTGAAATTAAGAATCGCCAACACACACACGCGTACGTGCACGTATGCGTGTGTGTGTTTTGATAATTGTTTACGTACATAAAAGTTCTCAGTGGATGCACGATTTTTTTGCTAATTAGAAGCCACCAGCATAGTTTGACTTTGACAAGATCGAACCCCAAACTACATTGTCAGTGCTCTGGTGTTTTAGAACAGGACTACGAAGCCTTGCCTGAAAGCATATATTATTATTAGCGATAGTAAAAGTAAATGCGAGGTGATTGAATTTTAATACAACGGCGGCGTTCCAACGCTGCTACTATCGTTAATAAAAAAAAAACAATAACCTTAATATTCAACCGATAAAAACCGAACATGGTAGCCTTGATAAAACGACAGAGTACAATGTAGAGGGTGGAACGATAAGATTGTCGCCATAGAAAACACGACATGATTTCATTTCCGTTTGATGAAAATCGGTTTTCTTTTTATAGACCGTATACTAGTGGTCAGTTGTGTACAAATCCCAACAGTTTTTTTTCTACGGATTGAGAAACATGCATAAAGTGGAAAAGAAAAAAAAATATAGGCATTTGTCGATGTGTGTTAGAAAAATACCTGAATCGTGAGAATATTGTTTAATTTTTGAAATACCTCCTGGCATTCTGCCCATCTAAACCCAGTGTTTTCCATTCTTCAATAGCTTATGTAAATGCGTTCGTATTTTGTGAATACAGTACAGTAATTTGCTAACATATAGTAAGCTCTACAAATACGATATATTTCCTGCGCTGGCATATACTTTATTGCGCCTGCTTTCTCTGGGTCGGGTCTTCTCGAATTCTTGTCCATTATTTGTCCCAGATACGTAATTTGTTCTATAAACAATTAACAGTTCTCTATTTTGTTTAGTTTGAAACCTTAATCTTGAATTCTTTGGAAAACATTGTATGTACGTTTTATGTTGCTTCGTTTCTTTACCAATTATGAAACTACCACCCAGATAGATCGTCGCAAACTCTAAACCGCTCAGTAATGTGTGCATTACCTGTTTTATTTTGACTTTATTTATATTTTGAGAATTCTTCGTCCACCGGTTTCTGAAAATATACACCCACCTTCGAAAAAAATAATTATCCTCCATTTAACTTCGCGAATATTTCCTCCGAATTAGGCGACACATAATGATAATTTTATAGCACCTTATTCAAACCACTAGAAAAAGTTTGTGCATACACGCATTTCTTCTTTTTCTTTACGTAAACTGCCGACAAAAACAATTCGCTCTTTAAGCTTAATAGAACTCTTATTTTCTGAAGTCTATCCAATTCCGTGTTTATTTTAACTTCTAACGCGAACGGAACAGAAGATCGGTTGTAGATTCTGTTTTAACTCAAATTTTGCTATTACTATTTTTTTGCATTTACTAAGTCCATCAGAAAAAAAGAACTTTTGAAAAACTGTCTTTAAATTCTTTCTTTAGTGTTTACATTATGCTAGAAATAATTCATTGATAAATCCCACACTTAGAACTTCTCTATCCAATCTGTTCCAAGTATGTTATTTGAATTATTCATCACATAATTTTAGTTTTAGAGGTTTTCCTTGAAGTGTGACTGTCGTTATAAGTTCGCATACTAATTTGATTTTTGTGTTTATTTTTCAGTCCTCAATAAAGTTGGCTTTCCAATTTTATTCCATAATCGACAAATAGGATCCTGGGTCGGATGCATTTTTATATTTCTATTTAATATTTTCCTTGCACAAACATCTTAACATTTATAATTTCGTCACATTTGGTGATTACGATAAAACTCGTCTTTTAAAATTTTTTTTTTTTTAACTTTTTAACTCCGCAACGCATATTTTTATCGCATACGCGATCGTATTTAAAGCACTCTTATAAAAGAGCCACTAGGCAAAGACTCTGCTGAGAGAAAAACGTGTTGTGTGATTAAATGGCACACTTTAATAATTTCGATGGTAGGGGAAGATTAATTTGGTACTTAATGATGATGACTTTGGAAGACTTCAAGGCATTTGGCTATAGATAAGTTAGTTTAAAGATGTTATATCTACATTGGCCACGGTGAGGCTAATCATATTAATGTGCTGGAATCTTTGTATCAGATGTTTAGGGGGTTGTATGGGCTAATGCAACCCAAGGGGTTGCTAATTTATGTGGTGTGCTGCTGATACCAAGTGATGCCACTTTACCACAGAGCTAGAAACAATCAGAGAGCTTGCCCATAACTTGTATTTCCACATCACTAATGCAGATAAAGTAGATAATGCTGTCATCCTGGACACGGATGTATACCAACGAAAAAAAATAAAATCCTAATAAATTATGGCAACATCTACGCATCACCATCCTGTAGAAAATGCTCAAAAATATATAATACTTCAAAATCAGAAATATTACGCGGCCTACCTGGCTTAAAATCCTAGAACATCACCTTAAAACTCCCAGTCCTTATGGCCTACAAGATACACACAAAACAGACATGAGACCCACCATATCAAGTTTTGACACACAATTAGCAGATATATTAACCTCCTTCTCGGTTCCATAATGTTCGATTAATTAGTTTAGGAGTGAACTCTGTACATACAAATAAAGAAAACAATAAACTCATCGAACTTTATAAAGATAGACGGACATATGCATCGTTATTTATGTACACGTGTTTCGTCGTCTCTACGATTAATCGGTGTATCGAGATTAGAAACCCGGTTGGGTGAGTTTATATATAATAATTTTAAAGCATAAAAATATCGGCTAAATTAACTTTTACTAAAGGGATTCGAAGTTAAATAAATCAGAGTTTAAAATCGACTTCGAAATCTATCAGGGGTAGTTCCATCTTCTCTTTTCTGTAGACACTTTCTCGCAGAATAGACATTGCTAATCTTTTTTCTGTTCTATCGTTATTTTCATGGTAGGTGTTCACAACAAAGACTCGTCTAACTACAACCACTGAAATTAATTTCCCTTTCTCCTTCTCTGTATTAACTAAAACTAATCAGAACTTCTATGAGCAAAGTTTTCCCTATAATTACTCGTCTGCGGGACACGATAATAAGGGATTGCTTTTCGGCTAACTACAACATAATCGTTTTAACAACCGTCGTTACTAATCCTCACGATGTCGTCTCACCGTCCGCCTGACAAACTTTATCCTCGAATGATCCTTGGGACTTGATAACCGGTGACTTGTTAAGAAGGAAAAAATCGAAAAGAGTTGATATTCCGCCAAGCAAAACAAATATATAGATACACTGTATAATAATACCTTGATTTCCTGCGTATAATACCTACGTATTCTATAACATGCTTTGATATTTATATAGAATACCAGGCATTATATAACGTGCTAGAAAACTACTCATATCAAAAAGTACCCAATATCTTTGCAAGGTCACACTTCGTCCATGCATGGAATATTGTTACCATACCTGGGCTGTGGCATTTCTCTCTTTCTTTCTCTTAGACAAAGTCAAAAGAATTTTAAAGAAAGAGTCCAAATTTAACAGGGCCCGCACTATGCCACAAAAAAGTGGTAGTAGGCAGGCAGGCTCGAACCCGTACCGCAAAGGAGGAAAAGAACGTGAAAAAAGTGGTCTTAGCCGTTGTGTCCATCGCCAAACCGGAAGTGGCGAAGGTTTAAATTAAGGCTAGTTAATCGAAAAGAGGGAATGACTTTCGAAAATATCAGCACGAAAAGCGACCCCTCCCTGTAGTAAAATGTGCCCAGTTATGGGTGAAGAAATTTATGTTTTTAGCCATTTTTTTATATTTATCGTCCGAAGGGTCGCCCCTCAAAACGATACTGATCTCGTGAAAATCTGTCGCCTCTGTCGAAAGTTTTAGACATACATACATACATTTAAACAGAGGGGTGAGATTTATATTATAGACTAGCCTGGGTGCCCGGCGTTGCCCAAGGGGTTTTGGAGGTGTGTGTTGAAAAAAAAATAATAATAATAAAATAATAAAATGGTAGTAGGCAGGCAGCTCCATCCTCTGTCCCATCGTCGCAATGTTGCATCCCTTTTGTCTGTTTTACAAGCACTTTAATGGAATATGCTCTGATGAACTCGTACCACGTGCCCTCTCGATGTACATAGTTCCGACTAATTCTACAAATAGCAAAATCTCGCCCCCTTCACTGTTCAGGTCTCTACATGCTGAAAAACATTTACCCTAACCCGTTTCTTCCTTCACAGTTTTCTACTTCTCTAACTTTACTAACCCGCCGAAGGTTAAATGTACTGTGAACAGACAACTCGCTGCACATCTCCCGACTATCCTTTGTTAGACACGATCCCAAATTGTAGCCCCTTGACGTTCAAATGACAATCTGCTTTGTTTGGAGTGAAAAGGAGTAAAAAAAAAAAAAATAAATAATAATAATAATAATGTCTCGTTGAGCAGGCCTCTTAAATGATCACATTTTATCCAGTTACAACCATGTTGTGTCACCGTGCAACGTAGTCGTGACATATCAACACTCAGGACCCACACGTTGTACGCTGATAATCGCAAGGAAACAAAGACAAGGAAAGAACTCGACTCACTTTTTTCCCCCAGTTGAAACAACAGATATTAATTTACGGGTACTTCCAGAATTAAGCCTTGTCTTTTTCTCAAAAGACTTCTCGTGCTCCCGTGTGTTCAACAAGACTCTGGTGTGTCAAACGCCTGGTACTCTGTCTTTGTCCGGATATGTTCTAGACACGTATTTTCCTGTCGCTCTTGGTTCACGTGCGTAACACGTCTATTTTTGTCTTTTTATAATCCTTTTCTTTCCTTCTCCCTTGCTGTTACGTCACCTTGCACATAGCTCGGTCATTTGCAACCGTTGGCTCCCGTACGTTACAGCCGTCCATTTGACAAACGCATTAACCCTTATCCTCGAATGGCGTTTGGGCTTTGATGAGCGGTGACTTATTACTAGGGCTATGACAACAGCATATTCTTTTCATTACTTTGAATCTCGAGTATATATCCGACACAGTTAGATATAGTTAATCAACCTAGAACCACATCACTCTATATAAAAGCATATAAGATATCAACAGATACACACTCGAGAGCCAAAACAATTAAAAGAATATGCTGTTGTCATAACCCTAGTTATTACCAACAAAAAAAATCGAAAAGAGTTTATATGTCGCCAAAAAAATAAATATATATAAAGATAGATACACTGTAGAATAATACCTTTATTCCTTGTTTAACATTTGATAAAATACCTCGGCAATTCTATGGAAATACCAGGCATTGTATAAATAAATAAATGTATAAATAAATAAATGTATAAATAAATAAATAAATGCCTCTGCGTCGGTAACTGACAATCTTTTCCTTTTTTGCCGAGATACTTTTGTTAATGTTGGCTCTGCTCGATATACGTCACAAAAGTATTTGAGCGCCTCGGGGATATTAACACGTATTCTTTTTTAGACAAAGTGTGCTAATATGTTTAAATAGTGTGTGCGTGTCTGGAGATGGATAAAATGGACAGTTTGTTTGGGGGCGAAGAACGAGGGTGGGGTGGAAGGATGAAAAGGAGTAGAATCCGACCGTGTGGGGAGTGGGGTGCGTAGCCTCCCCTAATTTGTGAGCGTCCGTTAAATGATAGTTTTGCAGTAATTGGTATTAAGTCGAGAATCTATTCAGAAGAGGCAGGTACGGACATGCGCACCATTGTCCCTAAGGAGGAGGGAAGGATTGACAAGGGTAAAAATTAGAGACCAAAAAGGGAAGTCCCGTATTATCAGCGTTGTTAGAAATACGCCATGTTGAAACGTGAGAGCCTTCACGATGACCGCTTTCTTCGTTTAAACGCCATTTTAACCGATTTTTTATTTGTATTTCTTTTATGTGGTTATTTGTTTTTATCTATTTATTTATGTTTCTAGAGATAGAACTCGATACAAAAAAATATATATATATAGGGACTGTGCAGTTAAGACAAAAAAAAAACGACTAAGGAAAAAAAATTAAATATACAAAAAATAAAAGTTACTCTAGCGAGTAAATGTTATTTTTCTAGTTAGCTGGATCATTTTTGTTTGTACAGGGTGACTAAAAAAAACGGGCCCCAACTCTAATTAGGCTTCGTTTCTATGTGTTTTGTCCGAATGGAATGAAATTTTGGTCATAACTAGTTTATTATATTCAAAACATCACATCAAAACATTAGGGACTTTTGCCTTTTTTTATCCGTTGACTGTAAAATGCTCAAAAAAAAAAAAAAAACAATTGAATGCCCTCTGTTTTTTTTTTGGGGGGGGGGGTCACCATGTATTAGCGTACTTTTAAATGCTGTTTTTTTTTGTTGTTTTTTGAGCATTTTAAATATTCACTTTTTACAAGGTGTTAGCTAGCAAAGATAACCGTCGACACAGGAAAAATGTCGGCAGCCATCTTTGTTAGCTATCAAGTTATCAAAAGTGGATATTTGCGATGAAATAAAGTATATTTAAAATTACTTTAAAACGCAAAAAAAAAAAATGATCTAGGTAACATTTATTGGGTACGGTCATCATCATCAAATCCGTTGCCATTGGTTTCCCGAAATAAGGTGACTTTTGACTAAAAAAAAAAGATGGAAAATAATTTATATTCTGCCAAGAAAAATAAACGTTTATAAAGATAGATACACTGTAGAATAATACCTTCATTTCTTGCTTGGAGTAGTTTAACATTTGATAAAATACCTCGGAATTCAGAATTCTTTGTAGAGAGGATTACGGTACGAACTGGATTCGAACTTGAAACAACCCAGCTCGTCAGTCCATATCGTTAAATACTTGACAACCTTCACTTTTTATTGTCTGCAGTAACATTTATTGTAAACTAGCATGAGTATCCAGCGTTGCCTGGGTTGACATGAAGTTCTGTTTCAAACACATCTGTATACTAATCATTTTCATCATGAGCAACATGGATACCCCCACAACAAAAATAAAAGAACGGATGAAAACATGTAAATATAATCGCCCCAAAAAAGAAGAATTATGTGATACCTTCTCCACCAGATATTTCGGAAGAAGGGCTACAAAGAGAAGAAACTATTCTCCGGATATTGAGCACTAGAAAGACCCTCGCTTCCAAAAAAATCAATAAAAACACATCATTACAACTTTTGTGTCAATAAAAATAGCAGCGAATGCCCGTGCGATCGCAGAAAAAAAAGAAAAAAAATCTACCAAAAATTAATTCCAAAAACAATTAAATGAAATTTTTCGTCATGTTATATTTCTAATGTAATCCTCCCTCGCCCCCCCCCAAATGAAGTTTTCATATTTTGGGGTTCGTTCTGTTTATAAAATTGTTAGGTGAAAGTACAGAATGGTCTCATAAAAATTAAATTCATCGTTATTTTATGTTTCAAATGTAATTCCCGCTCCCCCCACCACAAAAAAACCCAAAAAACTGTATTTGCCATGTCCCCCCCCCCCTCGATCGCCAAACTTGAAAAAATGCTAGAGATGACATGACGGGTTGAACGCTTTGTGGCCAAAAAGTGGGTGTTCATTTTACGTTAAATTTATAAAGAAAAGTTATCCCCCACTCTAAAACTCTAATTTTTTTTTTTTTTCCAAATTTCTTCTTTCAAATTATTTATAAAGACTGCTTAATCTTAATAGGCCCCCCAAAAGCAGGTCTTTTTTTTTTAAGAGTTAAACGACGCTGGGTCACGTCGTAAAAATTGACCATTTTTAATTTAAGATATTGATTAAATTATGAAGAAAATCTGTTTTGCAGACAATTAAACACCCTTTCTATGGTATAATTATTATAATAAATCCTGGGCAACACCGATTAAATTTTATTAAAAAAAAGCAAAAAAAAAAAACGGATAATGGATTTTGCTCACATGGAAAATTGGCCTTGTGTCTGACTAACTCTTCCCTCGTGGGGATGCAAGTAAATGAGGACATTTTTAATTATTTTTCGGTAAATATGAAGAATCACTCCACCCTCGAAAATTCCTTTAAAATTACAAATTTTAAAGGTTTTCGGGGACGCTAAACACGAAAATAACATTTAAATTTACGGCAAATGAGTAGTTTCCAAGATATGAAGAAATGTTTGTTTTAAAAAAAAAATGTGGGGATCACTTTTTATAATAATTTAACGTAAAATGAGCACCCCTTTGTGATTATCATTTTGAGGGGGGGGCTGCCGGTTTATATTTTTTTCCTTTTTTTAGGGTGATATTCGATATAGAACCTGTATAGTTTTTTTAGAGATGCTTCTGCAGTGTAATTAACCGTTTTAACGTAAGTAATGCACCAACATCAATCGAGCAGAAGAGCCATTTAATATTTCACAAAAATTCTGTTTACATTTGGTAGGGGTTGTTGTGGCGGTCACACCCGGTGGCCATAAAGTGGGTGCATTTCTTCATATCCTATAAACTACTTGTTTCCTGGAATTTTTAACGTTAGTGGTAATTTTAAAAGATTTTCCGAGGGTGGAAAGAAACCCAATAAGTGGGTGCTCATTTTACGTTAAATTATTATAGAAAAGTGATCCCCCACTTTTTGAAACTAACTTTCATGTCTTGGAAACTACTCGTTTGCCGTAATTTTAAACGTTATTTTTGTTTTCAGCGCCCTCGAAAACCTATAAAGTGGTAATTTTAAAGGAATTTTCGAGGGTGGAGTGATTCTTCATATTTACCTTTTTCTCTAACATATAAAAAAAGATTGCTTAAAAATCAAGAATAAGCGGAAAAAAAATTCCTTCGAATAAAAAAAATAATAATTCAGCTTAGAAGAATATTTCGAACTGAAAAATTTATTGCAGAAAATATTAATAACGTGCTCCGTTTAAAACAATTTTTCAATTGAACTATCACAGTTATTTCCCCTTTGGAAAATTTTAATTAGTACAGTTAAAACAAAGCTATTATGTCGAATAAGTAATATCATCGAGTTAATTATTTAAATAGATTTAATTAAATGTGATATGCTAATGACCGTAACTCAATCATTGTAGATGTGGTTTGAAGAATGCTATATATAGAAATTATGTATAAAAGATAATATCTAGTTGACAGAAATATCCTATCATGAGCTAGCCAATCGAAAAGAAGAGATGACTTTCGAAAATATCGGCGAAAAAAAAGCGACCCCTCCCTGTAGAAAAGTTTGCAGTTGAGGGTGAAGGAGCTAATGTTTTAAGCACATTTTTCAATATTTATCGTCCGAAGGGTCCAGCTTCAAAACAATACCGATCTCGTGAAAATCTGTCGCCTCTGTCGAAAGTTTAAGGCTGACATACAAACATACATACATGCATACGTACGTACGTACATTTAAACAGACAGGTGAGATTTATATTATGGATGAAATACTACATATCAATAGATGTACGACCGTCGAGGACAACTTGGATTTTTCTCTTACTTAAGAAGGATTTTTTTTTTTTTTTTTTACACAGTGATCACCACTTATCAAGGCCCGGAAGCCACTCAGGGATAAGGGTTATTGCAAGTACATAACGTTAGTGAGGAGATTTGCTGAAATGTTTACTTAAGGGGGCGGTTCATTAGGAATTTGTTAACATTGGACTTGAAGACAACCAAGTTGTAGTCCGGAGGGAAGCAGGCAGACGGAACAGAGTTCCACAGGCGTGCAGTTCTAAGAAAGAAGCTTTGTTCATGGAATCCGCGTTTTGATTTAGGCACAGATATAGAGTGGGGGAAATTTTTCACAGTGGATTCAGCTAGACGGGTGTTTTTCGTGAAAGATTGGCGAGGGGGGACCAGAGATTGGAGCTCAGACGAGCATCTGCCATGGAAATAACGATAAAACAAGGACAGGCTCGCAACGTCTCTTCTGTGGGAGAGAAGTTGCAGGGTAGAGAAAAGGGCATCCCCCACTAAGCCACGAAGTTTATTTTGTACTCTGTCAATGCAGGATAGGCGTTTTTAGCAGCTCCTGCCCAGATATGGCAACAGTATTCCATCCTTGGACGTACTTGGCTTTTATATAGATAGAGAATTGCATCAGTAGTGAGATATCTTCTGGAGCGGTAGAAGGATCCCACCATCTTTCCAGCGACCTTGGCAACAGACTTGATGTACGTGTTCCATTTCAGATCAGGAGTAAAGGTCAAACCCAGAAGCTTGTCAAAACACGGGGCCTCACCCAGACGAGAACCATCCATCACAATTGATGCCAGATGGGGATCAGAGCGTTGATGATGTAAGGATAGGAGTTTGGTTTTGGATGCATTAAAGGTAACCAGCCACATCTTCCCCCACTGAAACACGAGCTCGAGATCAGAGGAGAGAGAACCAGAGAGAACTTTGTCATTTACAGCCTTTGATGTGTTGCCGTAGATGGTCGTGTCATCAGCATAGATGTCAACGAATGATTTAAGTATGTGTTTAGGGAGGTCATTGATGTAGATCAGGAAGAGAGTTGGGCCCAGGATTGACCCCTGAGGGACTCCAGCATTTATATTGCAGGCCTCCGATTTTTGTCCATCTACCACTACTCTTATGAGCCTATCGGAGAGAAATGATTTAATGATTGAGAAAACATTTCCAGTTATACCGTAGCTGGAAATCTCGTGAAGTAGACCCTTATGCCATACCTTGTCGAAGGCCTTTGATATGTCAAGAGCAATTGCCCTAGAAAGGAAGCCTTTGTCAAGAGATTCACTAATCCTGTGGGATATAACCGTCAGCACATCTGCGGTAGATCTTGCAGAGCAGAAACCATATTGTGTGTCACTAAGAAGGTTATTCCTGCTGAGGTGGTTGACTATTTCTCTATTTAATATGGATTCCAGCAACTTACTCATAACACACAGGAGACTTATCGGTCTGTACTGAGAGGGAGATGACTTATCACCTGAATTCTTAAATACAGGGCAAACTGATGAGGTCTTCCAGGGAGTCGGAAAGCACTTCTCCTTAAGGCAGCGCTTAAATAGTTTCGTAAGTATGGGAGCAAGTTCTGGTTGAAGCTTTTTTAACACTATAATTGGGATGCCATCAGGGCCAGTTGCTTTACTGGAATCTAGGTTCTTTATTAGTTGCATAATTGCATTATGTATTCTTCCAGTAACACCATAGATCTGATTTTTCTTACAAGATCATCGTGCCATACCCGATGAAAAGCCTTAGATATATTGAGGACTACCGCTCTACTCACACCTGCTTTGTCCAGTGAATGGTATATAGTTCAGAGATTACACTTAGGATATCTGCTGTGGAACAGACTTGCCTAAATCCGTATTGATTGTCGGTCAGAAGTTTAGCAGTAAAAGTTGAAAAGTAATAAATAACCAACTGAGAAAACTTGATATTTGGAACTTGCAGAATTATTATACTACACTATACATGCTCTGGAACCAATAAAAGACATTCATTGAGCTTGGACGTTTTTAAAAATTTATGAAATTTATATAAAAAGCATTTGTTTCACCATAAAGAAATTTTATTTATAAGAAAGATTTTCTAATTCACTACGATTGGTATATACAACCAATTAAGTTCAAAATGAAAGATTAAACTCTCTCTCTCTCTCTCTCTCTCTCTATATATATATATATATATATATATATATATATATATATATATATATATATATATATATATATATATATATATATAATCATTTGCACATGTTTCCACCGCTCGGAAACTTTTCAAATGAACTACGAAAATGTGCTATTACATTTTAAACACATCTTAAGTATATTATAAATATTTTACATTTTAAATACTTTCTGGAGAGGACGCTTCCACAGAACGTCTGAAATGCGTTAAAAACTCTCAACGATTTAAAAACATTATTACAATGATCTAAATAATTTTTAATGAAAAACCAAAACACGGAATAATAAAATAATGTAAAAAAAAATACACATTGTTGGTGACACCCCTCATTTATTTATATATATATATATATATATATATATATATATATATATATATATATATATATATATATATATATTACATAGACAAATGCGAGCAGGAAAAGGTTGAGCTTAGAATTCTTTTAAAAATTCATTTTAACATTATATATAAATTCTTAATGCTGCAATATTTAAAGTTATAAATTTATTATATTTCTCACAATATATATATATATTTTCTTTTTCGATCTTGACAACTAGTCCTTTTACTTTGTCTAAGCTTAATCTTAACCATAATACTTTTCATGCTCGCATTTTTCTGTATAATTCATGATTTTTTTTTTTTTTTTGCTTTGGAATAATATTTTCTTTTTTGTGTTCAATATCATACGCATTGTCAACAATCCATAAAAATTATTACCAACTTCTAAAATTGACTAAATAAAAAAACATCAAATAAAAGACGTAATTATGTAAATAAACAGAAAGCAGAGACAAAAGAGAGAGAAGCAGAATTAACGGGCGACGTCGTCAGCGAAACATTATCAGCTCTAGCACGACAAAGAGCATCACTTTTGTTAACTCTCTATATATAACCAAAATAAGGTAGCATGCGGGCGACATTCCCGCTATGACTTTATTTATTTCAACAGTGCTCAATGCGTATGTAGAGCTGGGTAGAATCCTAGCGTTGATGAAACGCGGAATATTCTGTGTAGCTTAATCGCCATATATATATATATATATATATATATATATATATATATATATATATATATATATGCGTGTGTGTGTAGGAATATTTGATATTAGGAAGCAAATCTGATCGGACACCGATTGTTGCAAAGTTTGAGATGCAAATTCTTTTGGTTTGCCTTTGGTGTAGCACTCTTGTAGAGTAAAGTGATAATTGTAAAGAAAGGTATCGATACATGATACGTGTCGTTTAGGTTCATTAATTAGTTTCGAATAGAAAAATCAAGTTAAACTAAATGCATATTTGATAAAAACACAGTTGTCCTACTTTGGTTTTGTTGAAGACCCGAAATTTTGTCCCATGACAAAGGCAGTCGTCGGAATTTACTGCAATATTAGTTAGAAAATGCAACTATCTTTACTATAACGTGAATAAGATATTTATAGAAAATAATTGTGTTTGAAAATGCAGTCTTGTAGAAGAACACTGTTGGGTTCAGGACAAGGTAGGTAAAAATAATATTGACGATAATTTTCATTTCAATAATTTTCAATTTTAAATGTTTATTTATCAATATAATGTGTCGTGCCAGGATAGTAATTTGATGTTACTTTTTCTAAATTTTTTAGGTATACCTCATCTTTAAGATGAAGAAAGGCGAAATGTATATGTTCTAATCACTTGGCGAAGAGTATTTATGGCGGAGAGTATTTATGCCGGAATCACATCCGTAACAAATCCACCAGCGAAACAGATAAGATCACTTTCAGTAGATATTTCAAACAAATACTCAGGCAGAACGGATACCCTACAAATCCCAAACACTACCCTAGGACATCCTGTCCCTAAAACTGTCATACTTTTAAGATAGAATAATGTCAGTCATCCGCAAAGCCATCGACAGAGTAAAAACTAGAAATCCAACTCACATACGACAAACCAACACTGAGACAGCATTACTCCAGAACCAGATTAACAGAACCGGTTTATGCAATCAGACGTCCTCAGTATATCAAATAAATTGTGCGGTATGCAATGAGTTTTATATCGATAGCACCGGTAGAACATTGCACATAAGCGTAAAAGAACACACTACAACCGGGTCGTCTTAATTCCATAAAAAAACCTATTCCATAATCACAACTCCAACAAAGACAAACGAATGCAAATTACTAGCCATAAAAGAGGCCCATGTAATCTGAGAATTAAGACATCGCTGCTAATAAACAAATTCAACCACCAAACAAACATCAGAACGAAGCTCAATTGCAGCTTCTTAATACAACCACACAAACAATAACAGCACTATTATTAGGCACAAATTATTTAGAAATACAAACACTATTTATCATACTCTACTAAAATTTGGTGCGCACATATGCTAAAGTATCAGCAGATACACGAAACTTAGATCTGCCATTCGTGCAGGACACTGATACGCAGCACTATGATTCCTATATATAAATTAATATGTAATAACATAAAATATATCTAATAAATAAATTAATTAATAAGTGCACATCCAAATAAACCCATAATATAACTAACTGCTATTGCTTCATTTACAAATCATTAAATAAGTATTATAATATATGCATAAAAAAATAAGAAAAGTAAATGAAGGCAGATTTACAAAAAATAAAACACAAAAAACACGTAATAAATAATGTAATAATTTTATTCGTTGAGGAAGTGTACAAATAGTTTCGAGAAACACGGTTTAGTAAATGCTGTATGTACTGATTTTGAAATATTTGTTTAGGAAGTGTCCGATCATTTTCCTATTGGAATTATAGATGCGGGGTAATCCGAGATCATATATATATATATATATATATATATATATATATATATATATATATATATATATATATATATATATATATATGTATGTATATATATATATATATATATATATATATGTGTGTGTGCGTGTGTGTGTGTGTGTGCGTGTGTGTGTGTGAACAATTTTCAACCTATATACTGAACAAATTTTTGATCTACGGACTTGAAATTTGGTAGTTAGTGTATTTAGACATGTGGAAAACATGTTAATCGTTTTTATCCGGAAAATAGGGCTAATAAAGGGGTCAAAATTGGTACTTGGGGAAGATCGTTGGATGTTTATCTGCTTGTCAACTTTTTTACGAATGAGCATGCGTGAATCGTTCACATTTTTATGTTAAGAATAAGTAGGGTTGAAACACTTTTTTAAAGAATATCTCAAGCTGGCCTAATGGTTACGTACTTAACTCATTGTCTCTAGGTTTTGGTTTTTATCCCAGCTCGAGTATTTTTTATTTATTTTTTTTTTTACTTACAAGAAATGAAAACATCATACTCGCATGCACATGACTCAGTTTCTGTATGAATTAAAATAATATTTATGCGTGTTTTACGACCGGGCAACGACAGGCAGCTTTCTAGTATATAAATAAAGTAAAAATAAATTTTCACTAAGTACGATAAAGTAAATGTGGTATTTCTATAGTTAGAATGTTAAGATGTTTTAAAAATACTGTGGGGTTGCGTCTTAACCATTAAATAAATCGTAATGAAAAAAAAAATGCAGTTGAACGTTTTGTATCCGAATGTCGTGTTGTTTATAAAAAAATCCCAAATTCTTTAAATTCGGCATCAGTGTTCAGCGGTACATATTCTGTAGAAGCACATTAGAAGCACAAACTTGTATTTATAAATGGAATGAGTATTTTCGAATTTATTTTTGAGACATTTTTGTATATCTACACAGTTTGAACTGAATTATCTTTTTTTTATTGACAGTTCATGCAAATCAATATATTTGCACAGAAAATAGTGTTATTCGTTGTACGAATGAAGTAAACTTTTTTCTTTTGTTTCGACAGCATGAATTACTAAACGTTGTATACGCAGAACCATGTAAGTTTAAGATGTTTGTGTTATTTAAAGAAGTATGTACGAAAATCTATAGTCTTTTTTTTTTTACATATGTATAATGAATAACGTGCTACGTGCACTTGTCTGTATAGTGGAATATGCTTCAAGAAAAATGTGTTCGTTTGAACTGAATACGGTTACGCAGAATTTATAATTATGAAGCAGTAAGTGATAAAGAATAGGAATACCAGAATCGTAGAATGTATCAGTGCTCTAAAATATTTTCCCTTATCTAAACAACTTACCAGTGTAGAATAGTAGAGTCTAAGTAGATGATTTATAGAGAAGGGAGTATAATTGTTAGCCTTTGTTTCAGATGCGTTTTGGAGTGAATACGAAATCTGGAAATAAATGTAATATTTTTCTGTAATATTCAGAAAATACAAAAATGCTTTCGTGAAACACGCTGTAGGAACTTATGTTGGTGTTGTGTATTATTTTCCTATAATGCCAGTTATAGCTCTTATGCGTAGATCATCGTATAACGATTTGATCACTGTCTGCCTGACGTAATGAACATTTAAATTAAAATGTTTAAAATTCAACGCTATTTCACACGGTTAATAGTAGCCGAATGGATACGGCCTCCGCTAATCGAGCCAGAGATGTCTCGTGTCGCGGGGTTCGAATCGTTCGACTGGTAGTAATCGTGACACCCTGCACTGAAGAATCCCGAAAGGATGAAACACTAGTGTTTGTAGGTATTTAATTATTATAGTAAAAAAATAATTATGACAGCCCCTTTAAGAAATTCGTTTCTTATCGTTGAGCACTTTCAGTTGAATTAAAAAGTCGGTCAATTTAGCTCTTATGCGTAGATCATCGTATAACGATTTGATCACTGTCTGCCTGACGTAATGAACATTTAAATTAAAATGTTTAAAATTCAACGCTATTTCACACGGTTAATAGTAGCCGAATGGATATGGCCTCCGCTAATCGAGCCAGAGATGTCTCGTGTCGCGGGGTTCGAATCGTTCGACTGGTAGTAATCGTGACACCCTGCACTGAAGAATCCCGAAAGGATGAAACACTAGTGTTTGTAGGTATTTAATTATTATAGTAAAAAAATAATTATGACAGCCCCTTTAAGAAATTCGTTTCTTATCGTTGAGCACTTTCAGTTGAATTAAAAAGTCGGTCAATTTAGCTCTTATGCGTAGATCATCGTATAACGATTTGATCACTGTCTGCCTGACGTAATGAACATTTAAATTAAAATGTTTAAAATTCAACGCTATTTCACACGGTTAATAGTAGCCGAATGGATATGGCCTCCGCTAATCGAGCCAGAGATGTCTCGTGTCGCGGGGTTCGAATCGTTCGACTGGTAGTAATCGTGACACCCTGCACTGAAGAATCCCGAAAGGATGAAACACTAGTGTCTGTAGGTATTTAATTACTATAGTAAATATATATATATATATATATATATATATATATATATATATATATATGAGAGAGACAGAGACAGAGGAGAGAGAAGGTGAGAAAAAGAGAAAGATATGTGCGTGTATATGTGTGTGCGTATGTATGTATATATCTATTAGGTTGTATGTCAGGTCATGTCATATGCTACTGGTACCATGACCTGTCTCATGGTCGGGTCACCGGCGACTAAACTGGTTCCCCCACCAGACTTGTTTGGTGAGGAGGGTGACTAGTCTCCCTGAAGAATTAAAAACAAGACCTTCCAAAGGGGCGAATGAACTCTTTTTCTGGGTCAACGGCCAACTAGCACCGTGTATATTTGTGTGTGTGTGTGTGTGTGTATATGTGTATTGGGGTAGAGAGGGCTCCCGTAAGCCGTGGTGAAGGCAACCTTTCTAGGAGAAGCAAATCTCTGATTTAAAAAACCATAAAGCGAAAGACCAGTACCCGCATTAAGCTGGTCTGCAGTTTAATTTGTTGCTGGCTATCTTGCTCTTGCTTGTTGCTGGATCTCAACATTTTGAACCGAGAGAGAGACTTAGCTGTCGTACAAAGCTAAGACTCTGTAACATCATATTTGTATAGATACTCCCTCAGACATTTGGGCTCATGGATTTTAAATGTCTGAGGGAGTGGCACTCGTCTGACAAGACATTGCAATCATCATCATCTATTAGGTTGTGAAGAAAGTTATTGCAGAATTGTTAATTTTGATCTCAAATGATGTATTTTCAAATGAGTTTTCGTTATAATACTTTTACTTTATACACCATTTTAAAGAGTGTTTTTCGTTCTATCTAATCGTTTGAATTACAATTGTTTTTAAACAATTATGTCTTCTTTTCAAAACGTTTAATACAAGATGGGAAAAAAGCAAATTTGCACGATTTTCTTATTTTAATTCAAGATAGGTTGAAAAGCTGACGAAAACAGCTCACGATATCAACGAAAGTTTGGCTCATGAACCACTACTGGACACACAACACAGTGGTGGTTTAAGAAATTTCGTGGCGGCGATGAGAGTCTTAAAGGTGATGAGCGTAGTGGTCGGCCAGCAAATGTTTACAACGATCATTTAAGAGCCTTAGCCAATCCACACACAACTGTTTGAGAACTTGCTTCTGAATTAGACATAACGTATATGACGATTTCCAACCACTTTAGAGAGATTAGAAAGATAAAAACTTGATGTATGCCTCACGAATTGAACGACAACTGAAAGAAATGCCAGTATGGAGTGTCATCTCTTTTTTTACACAATAAGAACGACCCGTTTCTCGATCTGGTCGTGACTTTCCATGAAAGTAGATTATTTACAAAAGGCGAGCTCAGTGGTTAGACGCCGAAAAATTTCATCAAACGAAGATCATGCTGACTATTTAGCAGTCTGCAATCAGTTTCGACCATTACAGTTTTTTCAATGCAGGCGAAAAGTTACGGCGGAGAAGTACTGTCGAATGGAAGAAATGCATCAGAAACTTCGATAATAACACTCAGCGTTAGGCAACAGAAAAGGTCCAGTTCTTCTCCACGACAATGCCGAAGCGCACGTTGCTAAATAGACCATGTAGAAGGGGCTACGAAACTCTGTCAAATTCACCATACTCTCCAGACCTCTCACCTACCGACTACCACTTTTTAAGCATCTCGACAACTTCCTGCGTGAGAATTGCTCCAAAAACCTAAGCAATACTAAAAACACCTTCGGCGACTTCATCGCCACCAGAACGCAAGATTTTTACGTTACTGTCATAAATACACTTTGTAATTGTCTGTATTTTTGAGATGAGGTGTTTTCATTGATTGAGATTGTCGGACTGACTTCCTCATCTTGGTTGTTATAGTCACAACGTTTCGGTCGTTTTGCCCTCCGGCCTTCATCAGGTGTTTTGTATCGAACTGGGGAACCGTTTGTTAGGAGTCTCGAACCCAACCCTTTATTATATTTTTGCTGTCAATTATTTTTAATAGTAAGAAGACACAGAATATTTATTGCATTAAGAAGAATTACTTCGATTTAAAAAAAAAAAAAAAAGGATTAAAGAAAATTATGTACGATGCACGACTGATGGCAGGATATCAGGTACACCCAACGTTGCCCGGGATTGAATGAGGATCAACAAGTTTTCACACTCCCATATTTTATTGTCATCGAAATCGACCATTTTTAAAAAATCAAATTGATTAATTGCCTGCTCTAGCTGGGGACGCACCGCGATGCACGCAGAGGAAACTTCACGTGCCTCCCCACAGTAATTTAGTCCGCAATACATCGTAGTTTTCATTGCACTGTATAGTACGTACTGTTGATTTTATAAAATTATTTTATATAATAGATTGAATTAAAGTTTAAAACGCAAAAGTCAAGTATCATGGAGCATACTATTGATTTTATATGTCGGGCCTTTTTGCTTGTGCGGTAATAAAACTTTTCAAATGCACTTGTGATGTCAGGCTGTGTAAAGTGTTTACTTCGGTCAAAATCCTCTGCTCCTTCTTTCATCGGATTTTTCCATTATCGATTATCGATACTTATCGAAGACATTCCGATACACAACCTATCTAAGAACACTGCCAGGCACATAAAGTACATTTGTGTAAAATTTCAAAAAATTCGGCTCAGCCGTTTACGAGTCTATAGAGAACGAACTCACATTTACGCACACAGAGTTTTTTTTTTATATTGTAGATATAAAAAAGATCCAATTTGTTGAGGTATTAAGATTACCCCACATACACTTAAAAATTATTTTCTTCATAAAAATAAAACTACTTGATCAATTTAAACGATATTTGTTGAACGATATTTTATTTTCTTTGTGGGTATGTACATCATACATCCTTTTTTTTCTTTACTTTTTAATGGAGGGGGACTTCTGTACATGACCCCAAAACAATTTGTTACAAGTTTAAATAAAAAAATGAAAAGCCATATCTATTTTATTAATTATTTTTTACAAAAGAAAGGTATTTTTAATAGTAGTGCCCATGAATATACGGCATAATCAAGTTGACACACCTGTTCCCGCTGGACACCGAAGTTAAGCAATATTGAACCTGGGCAGCGCTACATGGGTGGGCATTTGGTACTTCCAGGAGCTGTGTGTGCTCTCCGCTTATCTTGGAATTCCAGTCATCCTGGACTTCTCTTTGTTACTAGACTCAAACAGTGCCGATTCAGGGATGATTTGGTTGGAGATTGCGCAACCCTTACCTCACAATTACATGCGCAGCTACCCCTACAAGGATTATCCTTTGTCTTTTGAGACTGAACGATTGCCCATGACAAAGATATATCATTTCAAAAAGCAAATCATTATTAACAGTAAATTTTATCACATTCTTGGCCTAAAGCAAAGTGTAGTATCTGTTCTGATGAATTTTTATTTTTGTTCCAATCCAGGAATTTCCCTTTTGAGGCATATGTCTTTTTCTCACATTAAAAAACAACCTTGTGTCTAACTCTGCTTTCGTGGCGAGACAAAGAAATAGGAACAGTAAACCACATAGATTTCCATAGATGGCACTGTGGAATTTCCACGAGGTCTCCCTAGTATATATATATATATATATATATATATATATATATATATATATATATATATATATATATATATATATATATATTTGAGTTTTTTCTCACTCTGATATTGATATTAACAGCCTAATTTCTCTACCTAAAATATATTAAAACGATCTTCTTAATATACTCAGTCATGGATATGCGAGCGACTACATGAAGGTTAACTAATTTGCATATTCCTGGGTCAACTAATTACTTATTCATTTTTTTTTATATAAATTCTTATTTGATGGTTGATTTTATTTCACCATTATGCTGAATTCAATTCATGCATAGTTTCTACATTTTGCATAATTGTGTAGAATTCAAGATGAAAATGTTTTCACACAGATATATATATATATATATATATATATACACATATATATATATATATATATATATATATATATATATATATATATATATATATATATATATATATTATTATTATACTGTTGGTAGAATTTTTCAGTAACTCATAACAACAACACAATATGTCATTCCAAAGAGTGCTCAATGCATGAAACAGAGCAATATATTGATTGTTGGAGAGCTATTGGCTACACATTAGCAAACGTGTTTCAATGACCCCCTAGCAGGGAAAATCACCTCATCAGGCCAAAAACCATCCACCATTATATATATATATATATATATATATATATATATATATATATATATATATATATATATATATATATATATATATACAGAGACCTTGTCCGTGTATGTGCGGAAAATCTCTGCTAAATCTCTCTCTGAATATTTGGTCTACAGAGTTGAATTTAATATATATGGTAATTGGACTTGTAGAACACTTTCAGTTTGTTTTTAAGCCGGCGAAAATCCATGCTAAGGGTCGAAATTGAAAATAAAACAATTGACTTTGGCAGGAGAAATCATACAAACTATTATATGCTCAAAATTAAACATTTAAAGCTTAAAGTCGGTTAATTTTTAGCCGTCCGTCTCCATCTGTTGATAACTCAGACAGTAACGACGTTGGAGAGAATAAGTAATGACTAAAACTGGAGCGCTAAACGTTCTGGTTTCGATTCTAGCGGATGGTATACAAGGCATATTTTTATAACTTTTGAAATCATTACTATATCTTGGATCATGATCAATAGAGAATTGTTCCATTATAATTAATAAGAAGTCTGTATGAATTAAAATGTAATATTTATGTGTGTTTTACAACCGGGCAACGCCAGACGACCTGCTAGTATATATATATATATATATATATATATATATATATATGTGTGTGTGTGTGTGTGTGTGTGTGTGTGTGTGTGTGTCTGTGTTTTATTATTATTTATTTTTGTATTTTTTACATTCCATCACTTAATTTAGTAATGGTATGTCAAAGGCCTTTGTACGATCCATAAATACCTTCCCTTTGCCAAGAGCTCCGCCCACCGTGACAGCCTCTCTTGTGCTAGCCTTTCTTCAAGCCGTGGGTCGAAACCAGGAAGGATTTTCCCAGGGCCGCGAGACGACCATCGTCGAGTAGACTGCGGACGGTTGTCTAACCTCATTCGTTACATCAGTCTATTACGTCTGTAGTTATTGTGACAGACAATGTCGGTGGGTAGGAGAGACGTGGTGGATGAAGGAGGGGGCGAACGGTGGGAATACAATGTCGGACGCTTCGCCTAATACCTATAATAAGGCCGTAGTAAACTCGCAGCCTTACCTCTTTATGGAAGGTTGATATATTCTCGAGTCAAAACGTCGTGATTGCGGGTCTATTAAGACGAGACGATGAAACAGTTAAGGGATACCAATTAAACAACACTAGATGGCGTTTTTTTCAGTTTAATTTCATCGCTTCCTTCCCCTCTCTCTCATCCCCCCTCTCTCTTTTATGTCCTCCCCCCCTATTTTCATTCATTTTATTTCCTTGTTATGCTTGTCAAATTCTTTTTATTTACCTTAACCTTTTGGGCTTTTTTTTTGTTTTGTTTTGTTTTTTTTTTTATAATTTTTCTCATCAGTTTGTTCAAGCTGGGGATGGGTCATCCTGTCAGATGCCAAACATTCACCCGTTAACGCAGATAGTCCAACCGAGAGATTTTTTAAAGATTCTGACCGTCCCTTTCAGTGCAATTGTTTGAATCTCTCTTGCACTTGGTTCACCGGGTATATTTGCCAGGTAGTTTTTGAAATCTTTTTCATGAGTCCAGTTGCTCCTATAATAACTTCCTAAGATTTCAATTTCTTTTCATGTCATACATAAAATCTTTGTATTTCCTTATCTTTTCTTTTCTTTTCTTTTTTCTGGTATTAATCTATTTGTATTCCGTTAGTGAAGGAGAAATCCTTCTAGACTGGAGCAATTTTTATGTTTGTTTCAATTCAGAATGCCCTTTTGGGGAGCTGGATTCTCCCAACGTTAGAAACTAACCTTGTGTCTAACTTTACTCCTATGAGGAGGCAAATAAATGGGAGCTATCTTTTTCCTTTTTCTTCTCATCTCATCTCTTTTCTTTTCCTCTCCCCCCTCCCCTTTCTCATTGTCTAATACATTCTCTTTCTTGGTAAGAATTTCTTTCCATTTCTCTTCAAGGATGTGTTATCGTGGTATTCTTTGTTATTTTAGTTTCTCTTTGTTGGATATGGATATGTGGCTATGCCGATAAAAACAGAGATGTGCAAACATACATTTAACGTTGATTTTGGTTTACATTCTTGTGTCACATAAAAATGACCGGAATTGTAATTATCACACAAAACACAGAAATGTTTACATTCCAGATCGGGAGTTTAGAGATTGCGCAACGCAAAATATAAAATAAAAAATGAAATATTTTAATATTTACATTTCTAAGACTGATGTTTATATAAGATAGATAACATAAACAACGGGGGAAAAAGAAGAGATCAGACTGACAACCGTCGAGTGTGATTGATATTTTCTCAGCCATCGCTGCCAAACACAAACCAACCCCTACAACTAACATATCTCTCTTTTTGTCAATGGCAAAAGTTTAATCACTGTATATATAATAAAAACGTCGCATTTTTTTTCTTTTTAAACCAAAATACCGTAAATTTACAACAACAGATGCAAAATACAAATTTCTTATGTCTATACTATTAGCCGCTATCTTATGTAACTATAGAACGACATTTTTGACACATTCATTCGTTATAATAAAACCCTAGATTTAATCCTAGGAGTGACATCATCATCATCTCAATCACCTCCAGAGGATGTACTTCCGAATTTTCCCCCTAATCACTAAGTTATCCCACCGTCCCCATCCTACACCGCGTATTACACACAGGATATTTGTATTAAGACTCCACCTTCGTAACTTATCCGTAAACTCATAGACATAGCATTTACTTTCCATTCCTTGAAACAAAAAATAAGAAGGTTTCTCCAGACACGTTTTTGCATTTCTGATTGGCTGATACGTGAGATTATCCTATTCCAAAATGAAACTACCCCGTTATTAAACGAACACTTCGAAAAATTAATAGTATTGTCCTCTATTACCGCGAGAGAAATACAATTAAATTTAAACCAACTGAAAGGGATTCATAACTACATAACAACACAAAAAATATAATTCACACTTCTTTTATTTTTCGCTTTTTTTCTTTAAATGAGGTTGTGGGGTCAATATTTATAAATGTACGCATTTATGTGTTTTTTATTTGCGTTATTAAATGCACAACGAACTTAATCCGTTAAAACTTACATACTCATACTACCCCCCCTACCTCCCTGTTTCAAGTCATTATACATCTTGTAATAAATACGGATAACATTTCGTGTTTTGGGTTTGTTTGTTTTTTTTGTTTTTTCATTTTTCTTGTTTTTTATATTTTTGCTTTCAAACGGCTTTCTTTGTTTTTTTTCTTTTTATTTGTTTTATTTTTATTACCGAATTGAAACAAAAAAAAACTTAATTTGATTTGGGGGTGTTATTCTTTCTGTTTGTTTTTTTTTGTGTGTGTTTATTTTATATTTGTTTTGGGTTTTTTTTTGGTTTTTTTCTTCGTTTATAAGTGAAATTAGTGAATCCAAGTACTGCAGTAATTAAACAAAATAAAATAAAAAGTAACTACACAGAAGAAGTTTCGTTTAATTTCCTTAGGATTGGATTTCATGTTTCAGTTCTTTCCCACAAGAAAACTAATCCCGTTATTAAACGACCACTTCCAACATTTAACATCAATGTACTCGATTATTGCTACAGAAATACAATCAAATTTTAACCAACTAAAAAGCATTCATACCTATGTAACAACAAAAAATATATAATCAACATTACTTTTATTGTTCGTTTTTTGCAGAGCGGCATTATTTATAAATGTATGATAGCATGTTTCCTTATTTTCATTATTGGAAACACAACCAACTCAGTCAGTCACAACATTGATTTGTTTTTTGTGTTTTCTTTTGTTTCTTTTTATTTGTTTATGTTTGTTTTATTTTTTTTCGGTCATAAGTGAAATAACTGAAACCAACTATTGCAGCAATGAAAAATAAATAAATAAATACACGGCAAAAGTTTCGTTTCATTTTTTTAGGATAGGATTCCATGTTTACATTCTTAAATAAATTTCTGCGTCTTAATAATACATTGAGAAACTAGTTTTAGTCGCGGAGGCCAGTAAGTAACCAGTCAACATCACCACAGTTTCAACGACTAAATGGATGTTTTTTTAAAACCTCTCTCTCCATCTGGGCTGCTTACTGCGTCTAATTTTTTTTCTTTTCCACCTCGCTGCTAATTTTAATTTTTTTACGGCTGGGGGTTACTCAATATCTTTACTACACCACGTCTCTCCACCCGTGCTTGACAAGGGGAGGTTGGGGTACCCATTCCGATAGCCGTTCTTGCCATAAAGAGTTGGGTGTGTCTATTCTGAAAGCCGTTCGTAACAACAACAACAACAACAACAACAACAACAACAACAGCAACAGCAACAACAACAACAACAACTGTGCTTTAATTTCTTTCGAGAGGGACACGCTTAACCGGGCAACGCCGGTTAGCAGGTACTGCTAGTTTTAAATAAAATTTATATGTTGATAAATTCGTCTCCGTGTTTATTTTAAGAATAACAACAAAAGACTCGTCAGGTGTATATATAATATTAGCAAGTATTTGGAAAGTGCCAGCTAGAAAATTCTATATAGATTCAACAATGAAACATCTTTATCCGTCTATCTATCTGTTTATGTTTCTCTCTCTCTCTCTCTCTCTCTCTCTCTCTCTCTTTCTCTCTCTCTTTTTCTCTCTCTCTCTCTTTCTCTCTCTCTCTCTTGTACCATTTTAATCCTTGATTCTGTTTGTTTACCTGTCTTTTCCCTATCTTTCTGTCATTTTAGTCTCATTCTGTCAGTTTTTTGTTCTATCTGTTTCTCCGTGTTTTCTTGTCCCCCCCCCTCTTTCTTAATGTCTGTATCTCTCTCTTCTCTCGCACTTCTACTTTCCTTTCCTGTAATATATTTTCCTTTCTGTCCTTCTATTTTATCCTGCTGCAATCTCACTCTCTCTTTCTATGATATCCCTCTCTCTTTCATGTATCTCTTTTTCACTCTCCCCTCTCTCTCTCTATTTCTCTCTCGCATTATATTTTTTGTGAGGTAATTATTAAAATAGCAAGATGTAGCAGTTATTAAATTAACAAGTTGAGACAATTATTAAAATAAAAAGGACTGAACAATAGAGATATATTTAGGATTGGCAAAAGGTTTTTTAGGAGTTCAGTTGACGACAGAGTATAATTTAAGACAGATCGTGGCTTGGACCAAATCGAGATTTAAACGGATCGAGATGAACCTTAGCGCTTATCGGGTAGTTTCCCCACAATGGTGTCACATACGGATCCAGAGTGCAACCAATATGTACAGAGAGTGCCGGAGTCTATGTTTTCCTTTGAAATCATGTTTTTTTTTTAAAATTTTTATATACTTGTGAAGCTGTAGGCACCCCTTGACAACCGCAAATGCTTAAAAGACGACAACACAGCCAGAGCTAGAACCAGAGAAGATGAAAGGAAAATTCTTGGCACACAACATTGGGGTCGGCGATGTTTTCGAACGGGGGATGCGTAGTCTCGTCATAGTATAAGCGATCAGGGATTTACGCCAATCATGACACTTTTTCAAGTAGTGTGTTGCCGTTTAGATGTAGATCATCAACTACGAAGCAATCATAATGTTTTCCGATCGATTTATCGAAACAAGTTCGTGAATCCCTCGATTTTTTATTAAAGAAAGGGATTGCTGACTTCGAGCAGAGTTTTTCCAGTTGACACCCGATTGTTGATACAACTTATTACAACAACATGTTTGCTAGTTTCATTGCTATAGCATAAGGGAGTTGAGGTATACTGGAACGAGATTGGTCTAGTACGATCACGTAAGTTAGAGAGATGTTTTTTAATAATTTATATTTTAAAAAGCAATAACGGATATCGTTAGGTTAGGACTTTGACTTAATCTTGTCTTTCAACATGTAAACATGTAAACCGTGTGATTTATTGGAACAAGTCTGGTACAAATGGATAAAAGAGATTGTCGATTAAGAGTTTTACAGACTTGTTTTATTTGCAATAATGAGAAACTAACTATCTATAGGTTAAATTAAATGAGCTTTGGAAATAAGAAAAACTGAGTATCACTAAAAGAGAAACGTTTTTAATTTTTCTTTGTGGTATGTATAAATGGCATATTTTTTACCCTTCATGACTCAGCATACTGTTTTATTTAGGGTTCTTAAGTAGTGTTGCTTTAAACCTTGCTGCTTTCTTTAACATTCTGCTGCGTCGAATGTCGTTTGACTACTTGGACTATAAAACTTGTTTCGCAATGGAAGCGTTATAATTATCTCAACATTATTATAATTTTATTGCTTTTATTGTGATCTGGACATACACTGGTATTCGGGGCAACATTCACCTTGATCGATGTTAACAGATATATAACAGCAAATGAGATAAAATAAATATCATTTGTTTGTTTTTTTTCTTTCTGACAAAATCCCATAGGCATTTCTGTTTAAACAACATCAAACCATCATCATCATCATCATCATCATCATCATCATCATCATCATCATCATTAAAATTCAGCCGTGCGAATTCCTCTGAATTCGTGTCGACTAGCAAGGTCACTCGGCATCGCCCGGTCCTCATCGGGTCACATCTCGTCCCTACCTGTTTTGTCCTTTACTTTGTAAATGACACCCGAGCCCCAACCAGACATCTACACCCTCCCGCTCTTCTGCCATCTCTTCCTCTATTTGAAAAACAAGACCATCTCTTTTGACACGTAGATAATTCCAAATCTGTCTCCCGTTTTGAGGCAACACAACATCTGCTTTATGTCTAACAAGCTTACAATGGCACATCGGCGGCTGGTCCTATTTTCCTAGCTAAGGTTTCGCATCTCTCTGCACTCCCTCACACCATCCCGTCCGGTCAAACACCCCCCTCTCACTGCAATATGCACCTCGCTGCATGCATTCATGACACCAATTGGTGTCATATCGAGAGTTGAGCCGGCTTTTTCCAAATGAGTAAGTTTCTAGGATATTAAGTTCACAAGAGGTCCTTGCCAGTAACATACATTACCCTTCCTAGCCCTGGCAAGCATGCTAAAATCATGGCATCGTCAAAATGTCATTTTAATTATAACATCTAGAACCAAAAGCTTAACACCTCAATTTTTATATATTTCTAGCGGTCTTCACCCGGCCTTGCCTGTATAGAAATGTGTTGTTGGTCGGAATTATTTTATTTATTTATTTATTTAGAACAAAATTATTTCAAATATAGTCATGGAAATAAAGTGTATAAACCCCGTTTTCAGTACGAAAACTAATTTGTGAACAAATGTACGTTTTGTATATATTAATCGAATTGTGAACAAACAGACAAGAATACGTCTTTATTAGGATAGATATTAGTGTTGGGACGATTAATCGGAATCGGAAATCGGAAAAATCGACCAATTTGGGGGTATCAGATTCGGTATCGGAATCGAAAAAATTGATGCCTATTTTCCGATGCCAAAACGTTTTTTTTTTTTTTTTTTTTAAGTTGATTTTGTTTAAAGCAAAATCTTCAGAATTTAAGGTGAGAATCAAGGGTAAGCGTGTATATAAAGAATCGGAATCGAAATCGGGAATTGTATCGGAATCGGGAATTTAGTACGGAATCGATAATTGTATCGGAATCGGAAAATATTGGAATTGTCCCATCACTAATAGATTTTTTTTTAAATAAATATCAACGATTAGTGACTTGGGGATTGGTAACTGATAATTAACACAAGTATTGGAGGAAATTAAGTCCCTATATATGCCAAATCAGTTGGCATACATAGTAAAAAGTCATGATATTATTCGGCGACCAGAAGTCGGATGCTGCATTTGCGCTAAATTTGTCGATTTTCCTGCATTCTCTACAGGTCTCAACTTTAATTTCTTGAAGGGGCTTCATAACTATATTTTATTTAGGCAAATATTAACGATTAGCAGAACTCTCGGCGTCGCCCGGTCGTACAATACGCTTAAACATGATATTTTAATTCATCCAAATTGCGCATGTAATATTATAGAATCAATCCTCCATTGAATATTATAATAATATAACGAGGAATAATTTGCACGGTGATCTAATTCGCAAAAAAATATTTTTTTTAATAATAATGATAATGTCACTCATCAAATTTTTTCTGCGTGTGTTTACAATATCACGTCAGCTGATATTTGGGCTGGACGATCTTAAAAATAGTATTTCTTCTCTTATAGATAAAAAAAAATATATGTTAATATTTTACGTTACGGTGTAACGTAAAATATTTACATGTAAAAATTATTTTCATCTAGAAGAGAAGAAAAACTATTTTTAAGGTCGAATGTTTTCGATTTTCGATACTTATCGGATGAATTTCTGTGCAAAACATATCTAAGAACACTGCTAGATATATAAATCACCTTTGTGTGAAATTTGCAAAAGGTAGCCTCAGCTGTTTCGGAACCTATAAGGAAGGGACTCACACACATGCACACACAAAGGGACTTTTATATATATGTTCTGAATGTTTACCCAAAGACCATCAATTATCATTGTTTAAGCCTTTCGCTATAATAATTATTAAATACCTACAGACACAAGTGTTTCATTCTTTCGGGAATCTTCAGTGCAGGGTGTCACGATTAACACCAGTCGGTAGATTCGAATCCGGCAACAGAAGCCATCTCTAACTTCATTAGCAAAGACCATATCCATTCAGCTACCGTCAACCGCAAGAAATGATGTTGAATTTTAAACTTTTATTTCATTAAATGTTTCTGACGTCAGTCAGAATGATCTAACCATTATATGACGATCTGTGCATAAGAGCTAAATTGACCGACTTTTTAATTCAACTGAAAGCGCTCAACGATAAGAAACGAGTTTCTTAAAAGGGCTGAGATAATATATATATATATATATATATATATATATATATATATATATATATATATATATATATATATATATAGGCAAGAAACGCAGAATGATGGCAGTCTACATTAGATTATTAGATAAGGATTAAAATATCCCATTGTTTTGTGGTGCAAAACAGTGGTTATGTTCAGCCCTAGGAGGTCCATATCCCCAAGCTTTATCTTTTCTCTGCGAAACGGCTAGTTTCTTGCTACTCGCCTAAGATGACCCTACATGGAAATGCTGACGATGTTGTTCAAGGCTGGCATGTGCTTATCCTATTAAGCTGTCTTCTGAAAACCACACCTGATCTTGTGTCTAACGTCCTGGCAAAAAGGTGAATAATCTATTATATCATAGAATTATGGTACAGATCAGTTCGACAGTGGCTTTCTTGTTGTCCGATTGACGTACTCTTCGCCCTTATAGCTAATAACCAATGGGGCTGCTGAGGTATTTTTGTCAGCAAAATGCGATTATCCTAGTGCGTTATTTTCTTAAAACCACACCTTATCTTCTGACAAGGAAGTAAATAATATATGCCGTATACTATCTGGATTATTCAAGTGATGATGATGATGATGATGATAATGATGATGACGACGACGACCACGACGACCACGACGACGGCAAACTTGGCGATTCATTGATTTTTCCCTGAGCTAGATTGGTGGTGATTCTCCGGGAGTCGGTTTTCTGGTCAGATTATTGCAAATAGCCAATAATTAGCGCGAATACATAGATGTATTCTTTATTATCTTGGGTGAATTATTCGGGCACAGATAGATAGAGTCTAGTATTGGATACTTTAGACTGCATAATAACACGTCTGTACGCTTCGCTTCAAAGCGAATTCTCCAACTTCCCAGCATACTTATTGACACTTTTAGTGTCCGTATTCACTTGCCTTCACACGAAGGAAGATTTAGACATAAGGTCGGTTTTAATGTGGAGAGACCCCAGTTTTCCATAAAGTGGTTTAGAACAAAAATAAAAATTTCCTCAGTTTAGAAGGATTTTTCTTTCACTGACCGAGGACGGGAAGATGAAGTATAATACTAAAACAGATACCACACTTTACTTTTAGACAAACGGCCAAGGATTGAGGACGTTCCGTTTGCGTGTATCCATGCTTGTCAATTTTGAACCCAGTGGCAATTAACATCCCATCTTTGACGTTTTCAAGACAACGTTAATATATAACGAAAGTTCGAAATCCCAGGAAGGTTCCCAACGAGTACAACATTCGAAACAGTGTTAACATAGCAAACTAAAATGAGAACACGTGCCCGTAAAATATGAATAATGTAAACAAAACCCTTACTTATGTTTGACTAAAGAGCTTATGAAGCTTATTTGCCGTAATAGAGATCAAACGCTATTTTTATTGCCTCACTTAAATGTTGAGTCCATATTTAATCGCACGTGGTTTTCATTATTCAACGAAATACGGTCAGGATTTGATTTCAAATGGTAACGTTATCTCAAAATAAACATATGGACTTTCTTTACAAGTATGCTTTTCTTATATATATATATATATATATATATATATATATATATATATATATATATATATATATATATATATATATATATATACTAGCATTTCAGCCCGGCGTTGCCCGGGTGTTTGGAGGTGTATGCTGAGCAAAAAAAAAAAAAAGAGTAAAATTTTTTTTTAATTTGACCTCTATTATGACCCCTTAAAATTTATAGTTTCGGGCTCAAATCACTTTATTAAATTAGATCTAGGTTCAAGGAACCTATATCTAAAATTTCAAGTGTCTAAACCCAAAATTGTCGGAGAAGTTTGGTAGAGTTCTTAAAGGTCAAATCGTTGAAATTTGACCCCTTAACAGCCAAATTTCTGGCTGACACCCGTCACATCGATTTTCCCAAATCTCAGTACCCGGTATTTCAAATTTCGAGTCTATAGACTAAAAATTGACAGAGTTATTGCGTAGGGAAATGTACACAGACAGACAGACACATAGACACACAGACAGACAGACAGACAGACACGTTCACTTTTATATATATATATATATATATATATATATATATATATATATATATATATATATATATATATATATATATATAAGTCAATATTTGTGTACTATATCAGGTCGGTGCAAAAGTGCTGATTTGTAGAAGAGGCATTTTAAACCATTATAATTTATATTATGCAGATTTTAAAAATATCACCATAATTTATTTATAACATGTTCTGTCAGATTATTCAACCATAATTCATATTTTTCTGTAATATTCTCACTCATGTTGATCCGAAAACGACCTCCTTTAGTCGACAGAAAAGGAAACATCTTCCATCATGATAATGCTCGCTCTCACACAGCATTACGGACCAAAGATCTAGGAGAATTTTGTTAGGAAATCGTGTCCCATCCTGCATATTCTTCTGATCTAACTCCCTCAAACTATTACTTACTTCGAGGATTACAAAATTATTTAGATGGTCTTAGGTTATCATTAACAGAGAAGATTGAACATAAGATTAATATTTCACATTAAAACCTAAAGAATTTGACAAGCGAGGTATTTTAAGCTTGTTGACAGATTGAATCAAGTTATACAGGGCAAAAATCCTTAATTTTTATGAATGAAGATTTAAAAAAACATGCAGTTTTTTTATTGTTTTTTTTTTTTTTTTTTTTTTTTTTTTTTTTTTCAAGATGAAATTTTAAATCGGTAGAACTTTTTGACTCAGCCTAATATAAATCGGTAAAACATTCAATTAATTTTCAATAAGGATTAAAGTTTTCAAAGGATTTAAAGACCCATTAAAAACATCTTCGATTTCATCTGGGGTCACTAGAAGCAATCATCGGTTAGGTCCATAAAATAACTGAAATATATATATTTAAACGTAAATAAAAAAATAATTTAAAAAATAGATTGTTTCGCTTGATAAAACCAAAATGAAATAAAACAAAGATTATCTAAATGAAGAATATATTTTTAAAAGAAAATTTAAACATTTAAGTAATTACTTAGATTTTTGTTTTTCTAGATTTAAAATAATTAAATTCGTTTCGATTCGTTACAGCTGTGCGCAAAATTCCGTGCTTGCGATATTAACCTTGAAATATTCGACCACTGATGTCTCCGACGCATCTTCAAGCTTCGTAACATTGATCACATCCCCAAACTGCTAAAGATTCTCGACTAACATTTTCGAAGAAAAACCTTCTAACAAGGACACTTCGATGTTTTGGCTACACCCTTCGTCTTACTGTAACCGACCTGATTCATACGGAAATAACCCCAAGACTGCGCAAGAGAAGGAAAGATCAACTGACGATTTGCCTTCGCGACGGCCAAATTTGATGTAGAAACCAATAACTGACACGCGCGTCATAGAAACAAAAAAAAGTCTGTGTTATATTAGTTTCTTACGTTTACAAATACGGATTCAAATTTAAACAACGCTTATATCGTGGGAGAAAAACTATAATCCTTTTCACTCAAGCAAGGTGGACATTTGAAAAATTTGAAAAATTGCTGTTAAAAATCACACAGACTACTTTTCTGGTGATAAAATGCCACGGGAATCACAAACGGATTATATGCTGGATGATATCGTGGAAACTAAATTGATTTTGAATAAATACTTTTTTTTAAAATCTGCATTGTTTATGCTTTTTTATTTTTAAGCTTTTATATATACAAGCACCCAAGTTTGCCCAGCTGGTCAAACTTGAGTCCTTGTACCGGAAAAATATCCAGTAAATAAAACGTTGTTTCGTAAATCGTTATTTTTTTTATTTATTTTTTTTTTTTTTTTGCATTTCCATACACCAAACATGGATATAAATATCACTAAAACATCCGCTGCGTCATAAGCTTCATTTCGGTACCTTACTTGCCTAGGTGGGTTGCCTGTAGGATGAGAAAAACCGCGTCACACACACACATACATTGGGAAAATTTATAATAAGAAGATATATATATATATATATATATATATATATATATATATATATATATATATATATATATATATATATTTATATATATATATATATTAGACATTAAGAGGAGATTATAGATAGATACATAAATACCCGTTCACATACACCTTTCACGATAAAGCTAGACCCCAGAATTAGAGAGGTTGTTCCGAAATCGTGTCTGGGGAGTCGGATAATTTCAGTTAATGTTTGTAGATGTGATATTTACCGCCTAAATACCAGCAGTAACTATCTTAGTTGTATATGACGCGTTGCTTTTTTTTTTACATAGAGTTCACCACTTATCAAGGCCCAATGGCCACTCAGGGATGAGGGTGCTTGTCACATCGTAGAATGTAGAACTGGATAAAAATATAAGAATTTAAAAAAATCGAGGCATAATCAATAGATTGCGGCGTGTCCCATATGATTAGGTCGTCAGTATTACACACTTCATGAGTGCGGCGACCTGGGTTCGCACCTATGTCGGAGCACGTCACTGATGCAATAGATCGAAACCCATTTTTGATCTGGCGTTGTCCGTTGTCGATGCAACTGCTCGATTCTATTTAATTCTGGGTTCTAGCTTTATCGTGAAAGGTGTATGTGAACGGGTATATATATATATATATATATATATATATATATATATATATATATATATATATATATATATATATATATATATATTGTGTGTGTATTAGCTTTAGTTACCTAACGTTGCTCGGGATTTTTAATACTTTATTTGCAACTAGCAGTTCCGCTTGGCTTTGTCGGGCTCTATGTACTGTTCATAACTTTATGCGCATATGTATATATATAAAAGTGTGAATATGTACGGTAATGCCTTTCTATATAATAGGTTTCCATAACTATCATAGAGAAAAGTTGGGAGCAACCACAGACATAATTTCTTTTAACTTTGACCCCTTAACATTTATTATTTTGGTCTCAAATGAAATTAAAATGTTTGACCCATGTCCAAGTAACTTACATCTAAAATTTCAAGTGTTTTAACACAAAATTGGCTAAGGAGTTTGGTAGAATCTGCAAAGGTCAACTCTGTAAACTTTGACCTCTTGCCAGCCAAATTTTCGCCCAAAAACTGATTAAAAAGCTTGCTGCATGTCTAAATACCGTTTATGTAAAATTTCAAATGTTTAGACCCCAAATTGGCTTAATAGTTTGTAGAGACCGCAAAGGTAAGATCTTTTGAACTTTGACCCCCTCCTGGAAGCCAAATTTTCAGGAAAAAAAAAAACGATTAAAAAGCTTGCCCTATGTCTGAATACACTTAGATAAAAAATTGGCTGAGTAATTTTGTAGAGACCGCAGAGGTCAATTTTAAAAAATCTTTGACCCCAATTATGCCCGCTTAGCATTTATTGTTTTGGGCTTAAATCACATTATAGTTAGATCCAAGTCTAAGTAACTCATACTTATAATTTCAAGTGTTTAGACCCCAAATTGGCGAAGGAGTTTGGTAGAGTTTTCAAAGATCAAATACTGGCACTTTGATCTCTTAACAGCACATTTTTCTGGCTGAAACCCGATTAAAAGATGTTTACCAAATCTCAATACTCTTCATGTTAAATTTCGAGTCTGTAAACTGAAAATTGACAGAGTTATTTGGTAGGGAAATGTACACACACACACACACACACACACACACACACACATTTTTACTTAAGAACTAACTATCTATCCAACAGGTTAAATGTTTCCACAAGAATAAACTGTCTCTTTCATTTACGAAGAATCTGTAACTTGATTAGTCCTCATACGTTCATTTTGGTTTCGCTTTTAAAGGCCAGAAATGACTTTCTATTCGACTGTTTACATGTTTGTCAATAAAGAATGAACGATCTCTTTCTGATATACATCATTATCATCATTATCAGCAGCATCATAATGATAGTAATAATAATAATTAGAATTATTATTATGATTATTATTATGTTATTGTTGTTGTTGTATTGTTGTTATTATGAAAAGAAAGCAACTAAAGATGGCTGAAATCGAAAGAAAATCTTCGAATGTAGAAACCAGCCCATATAAACTACAAATACTAGCATGTTCTTTATAATTTCTTGCAATTTCAATTCTCTTGGTTTCACGTGAAGATCTTTCCATTATATTGTTTTGTGTTGCAGTTTCAGTCGCATGTAAATTGAAACGGAAATAAAACAAAAAAGATGAAAGGAACACTTCATGAACTGAAACTGCAAGAAATCTGTCAAACTGTGTCCTCACCATCCCTCCATCTCTCCCCAAAATGGCAGCAGCCTCGGTTGATATCACACAAAATAGTCGTGAACGGTTAAAAAGGAAGCAAAGAACGAGGAGGCAGAGCACTAACCAGACCTCAACTGGAAGAGTGCGGAGAATATTGGGACGTTGGGGATGCTTATTGGAAACCCAAATTCCAGTGAAGATCAATGGTTATTGCCAGCGAGAAATCAACGGTCAAAGAGATAATATCGTAGTAATCGTTAGTATTAGAAATTTGGTAAATTGGATTACTTAAAGGGAACGGCGCATCATGAATTTGTTTACATTGGACTTGAAGACGACCAATATTGTAGTCAGCTGTAAACCTAATCTGTTACTTTAACTGTTCTACATCTACTATCCCAAAAGTTCTCATGCATTCTTTCACCGTTGCCATTCCATCGGAGTCTCCTGTTCTGTCCGCATCTCCATATATTGTCTAGAATTAATCTTTCTTTGAGGACATCAGAGTTAATCCTGTCTTTAAAATTCATATTACACATCCATTATATCATTCTCATGTCATTTCTTTTTAAGATGATGATGATGATGATGATGATGATGATGATGATGATGATGACGATGTCGCGATTTAAAAGCTTATTTTAACTCGTAAATAAATATACTAACAAAAATGTCAAGTAGATTATTTTAATTCGTCTTTCCTGAATGCTTATTTATTATTCTTAACGATATACTAAGAAGAAGAAGAAGAAGAAGAAGAAGAAGAAGAAGAAGAAGAAGAAGAAAGAAAGAAAGAAAAGCATTGTGCACTTGAGCAATCAGTACAGCTGTACGAAACGCAAACACTTCTGTGTTTTCACTTTATTTCCAACAAGTAAAAAAAAATCTATCCGCCATCCAGCGGCTATTAACCTAGCTTGAAGTATTCTGTTAATGTTTAGCCTACATCACGTATCTTTAATATAAATATATTGTAATCTTAAAGACAGTTTTTATTTAAATTATCTCCCCTGAAAATTAATGAACAGAATATATTAAGAAACATTTTGGGAATTTATTCTTTTTTCACTTTGATTATTGCTAATATCGACGAAACTTGCATAAGAAAATATGACAATAAAGTTACAAAAATTGATTAATTCGTTTATTATATAGAAAGAAAAAAACCCTCCTCGTCGAAACAAAAATCTGAAGGAAAACAAAACCTTTCAGATAGAGACCATCGGGCTCTTACGGGAATTGATAGAAAGGATCGCAAAAATACAGCTTCCAAATTTACTGTAGAGCTTAATGATAACTCTAAGAACCCAGTTTCTACAAAAAAAAAAAAACTGTCCCCTTGGAACTAAACAAGGCTGTATTTTACGCGGCGCAACCAATAAAACGACTACGTTTAAAAAAATACGTATTTTAAGCGAAGTAAAAAATAAATAAAATACAGAATTGTACCTTAACAGAGAGAAAATTAGATTTACCTTATTTCTGACCATTTGAGGCCAAGCATACTTTTGGAGACAGCCAAGGGTAGTATTTGATTCAGATTGGCTTCTTCCAAATGGAGGAATATCTGTGTGAGGGACTATATCTTGGAAATTAATCGACGCAATTCATTGTAGAATTAATAGATGTCATGGTGTAAGCTGGTCTACTCATTTCAGAAATAAATACATATTCTTACATCTGTAACGCTGTCGCTTAGACGGAACCCCAGCGCCATATCAGTGTAGTTGGCCTCGAGAGATTCGGCCCTCAAGTCAAGTTAATTGCCATAATACCTACGGGCCCTGATTACAAGTATGTAGCGTTGCACATTTGGCTGCCAGTTTTAGGTTACGGCCCTGCCACTCGTTTGGGTGGCAAATAAGAACTTGGCAAACGTTGTAGACAACGATTTTTTTCAGCCTTGACCCCGAATATCATGGCGTATATTTCTGTAAAATATGTTTGCTCATACAATTTTTGTTAACTATACCAGTGTGTTTGTCTTGATTATTACCGGCTTGCAAGGCCGAAACAATAGTGAAAATATTATTGGACATATTATGGTGCACTTTAGAAACACCTTTAAGGATTCATATTCATTACCATTATTGCTACAAGAACTTAAAGTTGTTTTAGGATGAGGAATTAACATTTTTTAAAGTTCAAACTTGGTAAGAGTGCATACTTTGTAGAGTTCAAAATGTAATTATTTGTGTTGGGACGATTAATACGAATATGAAATCGAAACTTTTTGGAATCTCAGAACCAGAAAAATTGTGCTTATTTTCCGAAGCCAAAAAAAGATCATTTTCATTTTTTGATGTTTAAAACCTAAATTTGATAAAATGATAAAATATTTGTTGATATTAATTATCAGTAAAACTAAAACCTATAAATCACTATCCACATGTGTCTTTTACGTTTGCGAATATATCTGCACATATTACATGGTTTTTACGATAATCTGAAAATAACAAAAATAAAAGCAACTCAATAGCTAAATATTTAGGAATTTGGAAAAGAATCAGAATCGGTATTTGTATCAGAATCGGGAATTAATAATAGAATCGGTATTTATATCAGAATCGGGAATTAATAACAGAATCGGTATTTATATCAGAATCGGGAATTAATAACAGAATCGGTATTTATATCAGAATCGGGAATTAATAACAGAATCGGTATTTATATCAGGATCGGGAATTAATAACAGAATCGGTATTTATATTAGAATCGGGAATTGTATCGAAATCAGGAAAAATATTGGAATCGTCTCACATAACTAACAACGTCTCTCCTACTTATATCAGAATGAATTTGTTTCAATTTCTGTTTCTATTGTACTTTTAAACCTCTATATATCTCTCTCACACACACTATACATATATATATATATACACATATATGTATACATATATATATATAAGCGAGATAAGACACTGATAGAATTCAGAGGAACAATCCTGATAGATATTACTTAAAGTAATACTTTCAAGGTGATCCTAGCCAAAAAGGAAAAGCTCAATATTTAAGAATAGAGCAATATATAAGTTTCATGGTTAAATTTTAAATTCTGAAAAAACAACATATAGAGACATATATTCGATTTAAGAATTTATTGTTTGACAAAAAGAATATATAGAAGGGGTTATTTTAATTTCCTTAATCCGTGGATTTTAAACAATGGCTCATATCATCAGGAAATGAAATGCGGTTAGCAAAATGTTCAGCTGCAAATAGACGCTAATTAGCTTTTCAGCACAATTATTGAAATTATTGCAACTTTGTCTGTGTGTATGTGAGTTCATTCGTTATAGATTCAAAGACGGCTGGGCCGATTTTTATGAAATTTCACACAAAGGTACTTGGTGTGCCTGGCGGTGTTTTTAGCTAGGTTTTGCATCGAAAGGTTTTCAACAAGTATCGGCAACAGATAATCGCTATGTATTATTGTATGTATGCAAATGAAAATGACCGGCCATTTTTCCAGGTTTTATATATATATATATATATATATATATATATATATATATATATATATATATATATAGACTGGCTTTACTTTATATATATATATATATTTATATATAAAGTAAAGCGAGTCTCCCTCTACCTTAGTGCATTATGGATTTTCGTGCTACAAGTTACGTATGCAAATGTGATTCGTCAATATTTTAGGACACATATTGCTAAATGTTGTTACAGAGAATTATTTCATTTTCTATAGCGTTCAGCCATTTCTAAAAATTTAATCCTACTCAATATTTCATTTTCTTTTAGTCGTATTTTAGATGTACTGTTACTCTACCTATTGACACTGGAACTAACCTTTAATAGGGTATAGTTTACGATGGTCATGGTTTCATTTTTACATGGGCTCATCGTGGGGTTTATTAGTAAAATACAATAATAGAAAGAGTGAGAGAATGTTTGGGAGAAAGGTAGATTAGCGATACTAATGGCACACTTCGCTATTAAATATTGACTGCTCAAAAACACAGAGAAGTTAGAATAAGAGAAAAAGAGAGAAGGTGGGTGGAAAGTAAGTTAGAAAGTAAAACATATTGTTGGTACATTAAAACTAACATATTTTGCTATTTGCCATTGATCTTAAACAAAGGAATGAGAGAGACAGTGAAGGAGAGAGAGAGAGGGGACGTAAACAAATTTTTTTTATACTCGAGGATAAGGTTTAATGACATTATCAGTTGGATGATGAATAATATTATGAGACGATTGAAACAATGAATGAGATGTTTAAAATTTGATTATTTAAGAGGACGGTGCGACTAATACGCGTTGATTTGGACTTACAGACATGTTGTAGCCTGTAAATAGGCAGTCTCGTAGTAATGCTTTCTACAGATAGAAAGTATTTTGAAAGAAGCTCTCTTCATGGATATTTTCTTGCGTTTTAAGTAAACACGAAAGGAAAGTTCAATGCAGTGATGATAGCTAAACGAGTTCTTGCGGTGAATGTTAATCAGGAGGAAGAGATTGGTGCTCAGTCGAACCTTTTGAAATAACAATAAAGTAAAGAAAGATTAGTAGCGTTTCTTCTGTTAGAAAACCAGTATAGAGGGAAAGAGATCACTCTCACTAGATTGCGAAATTGATTTTGTACTTTGTCAAAACAAGAAAAAGTGCTCTGAGCAACCCTTCCCAATGTAACATTGTCCGGGAACCAACACACGTTGTGTGCAGTTTCAGTCGTAAAGGAGACCAAGACAAAGAATAGGAAATAACTTCAACTCGCTTTTTCTTTGTAGCAACAGCATTTATTTCCTCATTGGTACAGCCATGGCGTCACTCACGTGATCTAGAACGTTCTCAACGCCTCTCACGAGATCTTGAACGTTATCTTGTTCCGTACTCCATGTCTCTCTCGTGATCGTTCTCTTTCTCTTTTTATAATCTTTTTTTTTCTTTACCAGTGACGTAATTTCGCATGAAGTTACATACGCGCATCCACGCTATGTTATACTCATATGTGGCAGCAATGCTCCATCTCAGAACTTATCTGACTCTTATATGGGTAGAGGAATGAATCAGGAGTTCCGATCTCATTGTCTCCACAAGTTAGACAGAAGGCTAGTTTTATGTTGGAGATATTCAGATCTTTAAAACGTCAAAAAACCGTGTACAAAACAGATACTATACTTTGATCCTAGCTCGACGGCCAGGAGTCAGATACTTTCTGAAGCAGTAGAATGATTCAATCATTTTCCCAGCAACTTTAGCAACAAGTTTGGAATGTAAGTCCGAGGAGCTTATCACAGCGACAGGTTTCCCAAATTAGAGATTTATTAATAAGCTTCACATGCCTTCCACGCCCCCCCTATGAGTAGCTATTAATATCGGAGAAACCAATGCCAACAAAATAAAATAAACAAGTTACGTTTTTGAGATATGACTATTAATGGTGACTATATATGTTCCCTGTGCTGCGCAATGTCGAGAAAATTTCGCCTAGTGGGGTATTTTAACGCCTTTCCGACGAACAATACTGAAGTACATAGACATTAACTGTTTACGCGACGTGGGAAAAAATTTTACAGCGACCTTGGCTTGATAAACTATTTAAGTAGGGGAAAAAAGGGAGCAGTAATGGGAGGGCCCTTTTATTTGATGTGGTACGCCCCTAAATGTCTATTGGACGTCGAGATTTGTAAAGCAACGCAAGATTTGACTCTTCACCGATATTTTTCCCGCCATTTTTTTTTTTCAATCTAACCTTGAAATCCAATGAATTTACTTCCTTTATTTTCCATCTTTAAGTAATAAAGCTTGAATAATAGTTATTATTTAACAGATGTCAGCAGGGTTGAACCATCGAAAATAAATATCTCTATTTTCCCAGCTGGGCATAGATTGAAGTTTCTAATTCATGGCCTTTGCAAAGCTGTGGAATTTGCTAAGTATTAGTTAACAACTTATAATTACCCCCTCTTCTCTCTCTCTCTCTCTCCCCCTCTCTCTCTCTCTCTCTCTTTCTCTCTCTCTCTCTCTCTTTCTCTCGATCTGTCTACTCTCTCTCTCTCTCTCTCTCTCTCTCTCTCTCTCTCTCTCTCTCTCTATCTATCTATCTATCTTCACATACATGAACTAATAAAGGTAACCGTCACTTTAAAACAGTTGATTATGCTAAAGATGAATTAATCAACCTGTTCCTCTAAGGCTTATTTCATGTATATATTTTTAATCACATAAAATGTGTGCTAAAATATTCCTTGGTTTTGGGATTAAATTATGTTAGGAAAAATTCCTTTTAAATTATATAAAGTAGCCGTAATTGCAATTAACTCACCGAGCGACCTAATCTGCTGAGAAGCCTGCTAATAGATCCGGTCACTGACACCACTCAGTTCACAACTTGTTAAGACTTAAAGCAACAAAAAAATAAAACTTAATGAGATGCTTAGATTGGCAGCTGAACGATAAAGAATACAATGAGAGGATTGAAAATGATGCATGACATTATGTTTTCGGAATTTATATGCATGAGGATTGATTATTTCTTTTATTTTGATTATTAGAACTACTATACTCATTTTTACTGTTATTCTCTACTCTTGTTGATGATGGTTCTCCCCTTGCCAAAGTTTCACAAAAAAGAATACTCATTTAATTACAACCACTATCAACAATTTCCCCTACTCTCTATCTGTGACTCTAATCTAAACGCAGATTCAATGAACAAAGCTTCTTTCCTAGAGCTGCTAGTATGTGGAACTCTGTTCAGCTGACCTACTTTCCAACTGACTACAACATGGTCGTCTTCAAGTTCAATGGGAACAAGCTCCTGGTGAGCTGTCCCCTTAAGCGAATTATACCAATTTCTCGCCACTAACGATTACTATACACCGTACACTTATTAGTCCATATCCTCGAGTGGCCATCAGGCCTCGATAAGTGGTGACACCCTTGTAATATATATATATATATATATATATATATAATTATTTTATGCACTCACATAAAATGTTACAAGATGTAATATTTTATTATCGATTTTTAGCATTTACTTCTATTTAGTGCTCAATACTTGAGTAGAGCTAGGTAGTAGGTTATGAAAATATATAAGGCAATTAAGCAACACAAATCTTATTACCGTAGAGAATCGTCAGAGTAAAATGCATGGAATTCCTGTTACAGTGTTATCTTTTATATATACTTTGTGTTAAGTTTAACTAGCTAACACATAAAAAGGCGTGTCACTCCTATACAAAACAAAAGAAAAAGGAAATAAAAGTAAGCCGAACCTTTGTCTGAGTATGCTATTGGCTATTGCAGCCATTACCCATGGGTGTCGATTCATGCGGAGATGAAATGTGGAAGCCGCTATATGGCTTAATTTTCATCTATCTTTTCATAACTTACTATATATAGGTTATATATATATATGAAATTGTTTGAATTTAATTGTTAAAATGTAGTCTTAGTTTAAAGAAAGTAGAAAACCCGAATACCTACTCACCTAGTGATTCGAGATGCTATTTAAAATTTTCCATTTCTAAAAACGCAGTGTTTAATTGAATAAACATATTTGTTAAATGAATATAAGCGATGAAACACGCGCAGTGTATCTTACTGATAAAAATTATCAAGTTGGATAGAATATGTAATCGAATAAATCGATTAGAATTTCTTGTTTATTTAAAGAAAACAGATTGAAAATTGGCTTAAATGAATAGCTAGCTAGAAACAAATATCGATTTCTCAAATGTATATTTAATCTACTTTTAAGTATCCGGCAAAACTTTCTCCTTATTATACTAGCAGAGCCCTCCGTCATTGCCCGGTCATAAAATATGCTTAAATATGGTATTTTAATTTATGCAGATTTCGTATTTATTATTATAAAGTCAATTCTCTATTGATTATTATATTGTGCCCAATATATAGTAGTAACTTCAAAAGTAAAAAAATACATATAACCTGGGTACCATCAGCTAGAATCGAAACCGAAACCAAAGTTTATAGCGCTCTAGCCTGAGTCGTTACCGTTTGAGTTACTGTCAGTTGGTTAAGAAGTAGTTAAAAATGAACTAATGTTAACGTATTAATGTATATACATTTGCGCATTCATACAAAAGAACTTTAACTCGACTTATGCCTGCCAAGTCTTTTGACTCATTAGCAACAATTTTTTTTTAATTCAACTGTTTTTATGAATGTATTTTTACCGGCTATAACCCCATAAAAATTGGTCTGCAAAGAATGCAATCATTTGGCCCGTTAGCGCCGCGCTGCGACCTTTCGTGTCGAAGGAGATACAGTGTGAAAAAATGGAGACTGACGGAGAGACATAGTGAGTTTTATAAATTACTAGCGAAGGTACCCGGCGTTTCCCGGGTGTTTGGAGGTGTGTGTTGGTTGGGGGGGGTAGATTAAAACAACCCTGTTAAAAAAAAACGTTGGCTGGTTGTTTGGAGGTGGAAAAAAAAATAGTTTTAGAATAAAGGTAGGCTTGAACCCCGAACGTTTGACGCGGAGGTGGAAAGGAAATGGAAAAAAAAAACCCTGCCGCCTAACCATCTCAACCACGGGTACAGATGAATTGATAATTGTGTTAAGTTGACGTTTATAAACCAAAATTAGCAGGTGCTACAACGTCAAGTTGCGGAAGCCAGTTTCTGTTTTTCCCGCTACGCGGCGATCAAACAATAAAAAAGAACTAACGTAAGGCAAACGAATGATGAAAACAGAAAATGAACACATGAAAAATGGCTTAAATAAGCCTGTTTTGGTATTAAAATTTAAAAAATCGGTGGGTACCCGAGTGTTTTTGGGTGTCGCTAAGAATAAGCGAAGTAAAAAAAAAAAAAAAAAAAAGCAGATAAACGAAGGTTACGTGAAAAAATGGCTTAAATAACACTGGTTCAATATTTAAATTTTAAAAATCGAAAAAAAAAAGACATCTCACACCATGATTCGAACCCAAAGCGTTTCGGTAATGAACCAAGGCCTTAACCAACTGAGCTAACGCGACGTACATTAAATTTGTTCGGTTTTTCAACTATTTAAAGTAAATCAGGCCCCGACGTCATCTGAAGCATGCATCGAATCGGTTATTATCACGAGAGGACCGTTTTTGTTGACCCCCGCCCCTTGTCAAAAATTGTCGATTTCGGGGTGAAAAAGTTAACGCTTTTGGCCAATTTTTCGATATTTTTCGAACTCCGATGTGAAGCTTCGATGTGTTACCGAGTTTGTGAATTTTCGTCGCGTCCGTCGAAAGTTTTTAGCAGACATCCAAACATACACGCATACATACATACATACATACATACATACATACATTTTCGCTTTTATATATATATATATAGATTAGATTACAATCATTATACTACCGTTAGAATACGTGTTAATAAAATTAATTTCAGTTCTTGTGAATTTATGTTTAGATGGAAACTATAATGTATCGTTTGAAATAATGTCTTCATTGTAAAGAATCAGCAGGATTGGTTATGTGAAACGATTAACGTTTATATCAACGTATTACATATTGATACAGACTTTGATGAAAAGGGGTCAAGTTTATTATTATTTGTTATGATAATATGAGTTGCTTGATTTTCCTTATATTTACTAGATGGTTCGTGGTCTGTTTGGTCAACGTTGGTACATTGTACGCTTTTCTTCTCTTCCTCCTCCTTTTACTTTTGTTTTCCTCTTACTCTCACTTTCTTTTTTCTTTATTTCTTTATCTACATCATTCATTAATTTACGTAATCGTCGTTTTTATTTTTACACGAAGACCACTTCGATAAGTGTTAATGAATGTAAGATGGTAGTGTTAATGGTGCACATTGGGTAGAATTTGGATTAATTAAGGGGGCGGCTCAAAGAGAACTTGTTTACATTAGACTTGAAAGCTGCCATATTGTAATCAGCGAGAAAGCAGACCTGTGGAACCATGTTCCTCATGCAGGCAATTCTAGGAAGGTTTGTTCATGGAATCTGCGTTTATATCTAGACACAGATAGAGAGGTAGGGAAAGTGTTGATAGCGGTTGTAGTTAATCGAGTGTTTTTATGAAAGTTTGGCAAGGGGGACCATAAATTGGACCTCAGACGAGCACTTGCAATGAAAATAACTTCCCTCTGTTTCTTGCACTACTGCCATTATAACTCCCTCTATTCCCCCTCCCACCACCGCCACTTTTCATCTAATACGACTCTCGTCCAACCATAAAAACTATTCAGTATTCAACCAACTAAGCAATTAACTAAGATAATCAGTTTCCTCCACTCTCTATCTTACGAACTGGAATATTACGAACTTGAACCTCGAAAAGCAATATAAATATACGAGACGACCCATGACCTTTTGGATCAACATTAATACATTGTGCGTCTTTTTTTTCTTCTTCCATTTGGTTATTTAATATGATCGATTAATGTGTTCGAAAACACACAGGAATAGCAAATATCTATCCTTTCCTTTTTCCTTTTTATTAACTAATTCACGTCAGCATCTTTTTTTTTACTTACACTACTATTACTTATACTACTATTACTTATACTACTACTATTACCCCTTTTGTTCCCCTGTCCATCACTTCTTTTTGCCAATTCTGCTCTTCCAACACCCCCCGTCTCATTGAGCATTAAAGTAAAAGACCACAATGATTACGTAACCAATTTAAACACCATATTTAATTTTTCAATCTGTAAAAACGCAGCAGTTTAATTCGATAGTTATCTTTGCTCAATAAAAAATAAGAGAATCTCGCGCAGTGTTCGCTATTAAAAGAATCATCGGTTCAGAAAGAATATGTAATCGATACAATCGATTGGAATTTCTTTTCTATTACGCATAAGAATACACATAGTTCTCGTCGTATTCAGTATTTCTCTCCTGATTTAAAACATTCGATATATAAACAACACAGCAGCCAAGCTAAAATACCAGTTTTAATATTAGGTAGGTATGTAGGTATGTCGCAGAGAGCTCGCTAAGTAGATAGATCCGTGGATAGGTACTACGTACGTACGTACACACTTAGATAGATAAATAGACAAATGTGTGTAAACCTCGTTAATATAAAAAGTTAAAAGAATTTTACGAACTTGAACCTGGAAAATCAATTTAAACCACACATATATATATATATATATATATATATATATATATATATATATATATGTATATATATATATGTATATATATATATATATATATATATATATATATATATATATATATATATATATATATATATATGGCTATATCAAATCCCCTTCTTTGGGTCAAGCACTGTCAGAAATATATTTCACCCGCTTTTTAGTTTTGCGATTATGCGAAGCCCGCTGTCTGTATATTTACAAAAAATCACCCAGCTCGAGCACTGTTAAGCGTTGGGCGGATGTTTACCTAATAGACATTTCATGAACCATTTGCGAGTACCGATTCTTAGTCCAATGGTTAGAGCTGCCAAATGCAAGAAAGTTGTAAGTTCAATCCATGCTTGGGGAAAGGTGCTAGTCTAGTCGCACTGAGGATTTGTGATACGACGAAACAGTACTATATATATATATATATATATATATATATATATATATATATATATATATATATATATATATATAGTTTACATTGCTTTTTCCTTACTCTACTTTTTTTTCTTTCTCGTTGCTGCATTTGATTATGTCAACTTTGCTTCGTCGTTTTTAGATGAGTCTAACCTTCAAAGTGTAGTATCTGTTCTTTAGATGCTGCACTTCAATTTCTTGTTCTCTGTCAGTGGAGGAGAAATCCTTCACGACTGAGCCAATTTATATTTTTTCCTTTTCTCCACGTTAAAAAAACGACCCTGGTGTCTAACTCTGTCCCGTGGGGAGGCATTGTAAATAGGAACCTTAGTCGCCATACTCAATAGAACATGTACATTAATCGACAAAATTATTCAAAGACAAAAAAATGCTTGCATATACAATGAGTTATTATGAATTTGTTTTCTCTTGTTCTTCGCTTCTTTTTCTTTTCAATACAAATTCCGAAGAAGTGCCTGTAAAATTTTAGTACTTACGACTTAATTCTGAGTTTCATCGGAAACTTCCGAAACGCGTATGAGCGTTTACAATGGAGTTCGAGCAAAAATATTTTTTTTTTGTCAAAAGTTTATTTAACGAAAAAACTGTTGATTTTCATGTGGTTAATTGCATTGTTTAATTGTGCGTGTGTGTGTGTGTGTGTGTGTGTGTGTGTGTGTGTGTGTGTGTGTGTGTGGTTATCTTCTATATATATATAAAAGCGAAAATGTATGTATGTATGTGTGTTCGCTTTTTCTGTATCTCAACAAAAGGCTTTTTTCAGAGAAGCGGTCGCTCGCTTCACAACTTTTTAAAACTTTTTATATCACATATAAATCCTAATATCTCAGAGTTAACAACGAAGCTCGCCTGTCTATTTAATTTGCTCGATTTCGGGAAGATAAATATTCACTATTTGTCGCTCGTCGCATGTGGGTTAGTCTTTTTCCTATAACATCTTGGGGGAGGGGAAAAAAAGCGTTCAGCAGTAAATGAATACAATCCCGCAGTCAAACTTGCCCTCATTAACTCATATAAACGGGCACCTGCTAAATCCAAGTAATTAAATAAATTCAAACGTGTTTCAGTTAGCATCTCGCGGTGGGGCAATGGTTAACGTCGCACTTTTTTTTTTCACGCTTTAATTTACAACTTTGCCTCAACGGTTCGGGTTCGATCCTCATGCTTACTTTTTTTTTAACCCTCCCCCCACACACCTCCAAACACCCGGGCAACGCTGGGTACCCCTCGCTAGTTCTATAATATAAATCTCACCTGTCTATTTAAATGTATGTATGTATGTTTGTATGCCTAAAACTTTCGACAAAGGCGGCAAATTTTCACGAGATCGGTATTGTTTTGAAGTGCGACTTTTCGGACCACAAATATCGAAAAATTGGCTAAAAGCATTAACTCCTTCACCCTCAACTGGGCACTTTGCTACATAGAGGGGTCGCTTTTTTCGCCGATATTTTTACATTTCGATTGACTAGCCTTAATTTAAACATTCGCCATTTTCGGTTTGTCGATGGACGCAACGACAAAGACGTCACATTTTTTTTGGGGGGGGGTCACGTTTTTTTTCCTCCTTCGCGGCACGGGTTCTAGCCTATCTGTCTACTAACACTTTTTTTTTTTTTGCTCAACACACACTTTCAAACACCTGGGCAACGCCGGGCACCCAGGCTAGTTTGAATATAAAAAGGAAGTTTATTGTCGTTTTTTCTTTTTTTTTTTTAACTTATTTAACGCAGGTGGTATTTTTTTTTTTTTCATTTTCTTTCTTTTTTTTGCGTTTTTGAAAGGAATTTTTTTCAGTCTATTTAACGCAGATTCTGATCTTTTTTCTTTTCTTTTCTTTTTATTTATTAAATAAACGAAAAGAATTTTCTTTGTGTGTGTGTGTGTGTGTGTGTGTGTGTGTGTGTGTGTGTGTGTGTGTGTGTGTGTGTGTGTGTGTGTGTGTGTGTGAAAATGGATTTTAGTGTTTATTTTCTTTTAGATTAATAAAATAATTGGGGGGGTGAAAATAGTTTTTAGTTATTTTTTCTTTAAGGTGAATGAAAACAAGTTTAATTATAGTCCTAAATAGTAGTGTGAGAATCGTAAGGCATGGCTCGTAAAAGTTATACAATTTAGGCAGAAGCGTTAACGAACTGCACTCGCTCGCCAGTTTCTATTTCATGGGCAAATGAGTGCGCTCTGGGTTGATCTGGACATCCATTTTCGTGGTGCTCACACGTGGCGGTAGGGCTGGGGAAGCTTAACCAGAACGAAATCATTCAGAAAACAAAAGAAAAAGGCTTCTTTTTTGTGTGTGTGGGTGTTTGTGGCGAGTGTATGTGGGGGGGGGGCGAAAGTGAAAATTGTAAATGTAAGATGGTAGTTGAGAAATTGGTAGAAAATATATTTACGTAAGAATAGAAGAAGGCAAATAAGTGCAAGGAAACGATGTTGTGGAAATATTTGTATTTTTCTCTTTAAAAACTAATAAACAAGTAATATAAAGAATAAACTCCAGTTTAAATTCTTGACGTTAATAAATGTCGCTTGAGCAATTGTTTCTATTTGTCTGCAAAAACTGTCGCCTGTCGATATCTAATCGCACCTTTTTATTTATATCGTCCGTCTTCAGACTAGGTAAAAGTCAGAACTGCTTCGGATTTCTCCGTTTGCACTCGGAACAGCTTAGGTCACGACTTTAAATCTACGGGGGCCTATTCCGAATTAGAACTTTCTTTTCTTTTTTATTTGCGTCTTTTATTTATTTATGCCAGACTCTTATTCGCAATTCTCTTACGTTGCAGCTACTACTACTTCCTATAAACTCCCTCACACAACTTCGTATCTCATTGACCTTCCTCCACCATCAAAAACATTTAATATGAAGAGAGTCACCACTTATCAAAGCCTGAAGTCCATCAAAAACTTGTTTACATTGGACTTGAAAAACCATAGTATTGTAGTTATTCGAAAAGTAGACCTGCTGTATAGACTTCTGCAAGCGGGAAATTCTAGGGAAAAAAACTTTGTTTATGGGATGTTCTTTTAGATTAAGTCAAAGATACAGAGTGGGGGGAATGATTGGCAGTGGTTGTAGCTAAACGAGTGTTTGTCGTAAATATTTTGCAAGAGGGAGGGGTCATCGATTTAAACTCCTTTTAAAAAATATATTATTTTCAATACTAGTACTTATGCTTGTACGTATACTACGCTTTGATCCTAGCCCGAAGGTCAATCTATTAACAATTGTAAGAATAGGAAGGAGTTATTTTTCGCCTTTTGTTCTAGCAAAGAACAACTTTGTGTCTGTGTGTTCGTAGGAAACAGTTGTGTGAATTGCAGTTGCTATGAGCAACGAAGCCCGTATCAAAGTGACAAAGAATAACGAGGTCGGCAATGCATCTCTAGCGAACTGTATGTTGACTTGAAAAATTGAGCAATCTGTATTGCTTTATTTTATTATTGAGATTACCACTTATCAAGGCCAAGAGTTATTCGGGGATAAGGGTTAATTGGAGAGAATGATTGTTAACCTAAAGATAGAGAAGACTAACATTGATCAATTGTATGAACCGCGTTTTATCGGAATGACACTAATTTTCGACACCCATAACAAAAAATACAAAAACTAGTAAAATGAAAATAATCCATCGTAATTTTTACTCAGTATTAAAGAAGAAAGGTCAGGGTTTAAATCACTCATTAACATATTTTATTTTACATTGAATTAAACCGGCGAAATTCGACTTGAAGATCGCAAAAATGACAAAACCTTAAAAATGAAAAAATAGAACCATGGCGACAAATTTTTGTAAATTCAGATAAACAAGCCAAATAAAACATTAAAATATAGAAATAAAACGTCTCTACAAATATGCATTTTACATTGTTAAAGCTTTGGTTCAATCATTAGTCAAGTGAAATATAACAGTAAAAGTGTTATCTTTCGCTTGAAATATTATTATAAAAAGGGTGCATATGTGTTTGTGTGTGTGTGTGTGTGTGTGTGTATCCAAAAACATATCACATTTAAGCAGACAATACATAAAACAATGGACAGCCACAAGTGACAAATTGTCCTTGTTAATAACAATTTATTCATTTTCAATATCATAATTTCTGCTTTCCCAACTGTACTGACATGCAGAAGTTCAAGTGTAATGTGAATACACATCTTGCTGCTCATCTCCCTTCATAATACCCCTGCAACTTATGTCCCTGATAGTAGCCCACTACTTCAAAGTGGCACTGTGCCTTGTTTGGGATGAAAATTGAATTGAAAAAAAAAACAACAAAAAAAAAAAACGACCAAATTGTAATAAATAAGGAAGTAGTTCCGCGGACAGTAAACCTTTGCAAAGAAGCTTAGTCCGTGGAAATTTCGCCTGGCGTTCGACGCGTGGAGGGAGAAAAGAAATTCTTTTTTTCTTTTCGATGTGGTAACAAGATGGAGCAAAATCTAGCATCTCGTTCCTGAATTTTTAATTTTTGGATAGGACCTCTATCCAGTCATGGCTGACAGAACAAGAGCATGCTACCCTCCGTGAAGTAAAAAAAAAGGGTTCCGTTCGAAATTCTGTCCAAATCCTCGAGTTCGACATAAACATTCCCGAATTCGACAAGATACACCTGAAGAAGGTCGGAGCTTACATCTACCGAAACGTTGTGAAAATGACACTTAAGATGAGAACAGTAGTCCGATACATACAAATAATACGAGTGCATTATCTGTTCTGATACTATATTTTGTGTTTTCTGTCAGTCAGTGAAGGAGAACTCCTTCTAGACTGTGTAAACTTTTATTTTTTGTTCCAATCCAGACTGCCTTTTGGGCGGGGGGATGGATTTTCCCAGCAATAAAAACCGACCATGTGTCAAACTTTGTTCTTGTAGGGAGGTAAGTTAATAGAAACAAGATGGGTGCTTGCTCTTGTGTTTTATGTAAGCGTTTCTTATCTATCCGACAATGATGGATGGGCATTTCTTGATAATCTGTCACATCTCATGAAAATGGTTTCTTTGTCCACAACCTATGACTCTTGCGGAAATATAGACCGGTCAAAATATGTGCTTTCCATTTTGGTAAAAGCTACTGCGCAAATCGAGTGAATGATATCTAATTATAATGCACCACCTTCGACAATAAGTCTCGGACTATGAAACTTTAAGAGATTGATGTAGTTTGTTTGAAGTATTATGCGTAGTATTGTAGTGAAAAGCGATTCCGATGAACGCTAAAACGAAAGTGGCTCTAATCACTAATCCTCTTTCTTTTTCCGCTTCGTTTGATTCGCTTTCCTTCTCGCTTCTCAAAACAAGGAAGTTTTCACAGAAACGTGAACTCCATATACTTTCCAGCCAATGAAAATCGTTTCAGAAAGTAACCTGTACATGTGAATCTAATAAGCCAGTGCCAAGTTAGAAACTGCTATAGAGCGAGGAGATAAACACCCCAAAACTAGACAGGTAATTCTCTAGCCGGCCACACTACCGAATGACTCCAGAACATCTGATCAATACTTCCTCTCTCTTTCTCTAACCCTGTTTAACTATGACATAATGTGGTCTTTATGAGTCAAAGGACGCAAATATGAAGAATAAATTGGATGAAAATGTTTCTGTATGGATTAACAAATATAATTATTTATAGCTAAAAATATTTCCTCTATAATAAGGACATAATTAGTTTTCATAGTTTTGCAACATGTCTATTGAATGTTGTTTCTATTTACTTGCTTTCCCAGGAGGGTAAAGTTAAATACCGAGTCACTTATTATGTGAAGAAAATCCAGCTTCCCAAAAAGGGGCATTTTAGATTGGAACAAAAATCAAAATTGCTTCAGTCTATAGGGACTTTTGTTTCGCTGACCGAAGACAGCATAAACGAAGTACACCAGCAGAACATATACTACACTTTGTTTCAAGCCAAAAGACCTTCCAATGTTTGTTGGTTGAATGTAAAGGACACAATTCTGATTTCCCAAATACACATTATCTCAAGCAAGACAACAAAGGGCAAAGAGTTACTTCCCATTTAAATGCAATATGTTTAATCATTATTCTTATGTGGAAAATTTGCTTCATCTAACAAACTATGTAATTGGTTACATTCTTAACACGGTTCTAAGGACACATCAGGCAATTAGCAATGAACTAACGCCTTCTCAAAGAAAAAAATCAAAGCCTTGGAGCGTGGGCATCCCAGAACAGCACAAATCCAGAATTACACCACAATCAACAAAGACCAGGTCATTACAGGAATGCTCTAATCTATGTTGAATTTAGGAGCTGAAGATAAAAATCACTAGCTGGAGCTGGAGAGGGTATTATAAACTAATTTTTTACGCATTTATTTCTGTTTATGATGAGGTCAACAAAATAAGGGTGCCCAGTGCTCCATAATCCCTGAATCTCAATCCCCTCTCTGACACCGCACAGGCCTCCCCCCCTCTCTCTCTCTCTCTCTCTTTGTCTCTATCTCTCTACCCATCGCTCTCTTTCTCTGTATGAGTGTATACGTGAGATGAGGTATAAGTAACGTATCCCGTCCTTACTGTCCAACTGACCATTTAAATGTTACCAACTAAAACAAATAGGAATCAACAAAATTGATACAAAAATAATTTTAAGACTTACCTTTTGTAAAACAAATACTTTTCTTTTTAATGTACATAAACAAAATAGTTATTAGTATTAACTTAATACTAACCTTTGCTGTTGACTGAAATTGTCTAACAACGGTTACTGTGTTAATTTTATTAATTAGAGGCCTTCGTACATTATTTGGGAATCAAGCAGCACCCACTACAAATATAAATCAAATCCCAAGTTAAATATTTTTAGGTTCTGATTGAATTTGCTGTTTTAAAAATTGTCAATAGTTATTCTTATATGGAAATATTTTAAAAATTGCCAATAGTTATTCTTATATTATATGGAAATATTTTAAAAATTGTCAATAGTTATTCTTATATTATATGGAAATATTTTTAAAATTTTCAATAGTTATTCTTATATTATATGGAAATATTTTTAAAATTGTCAATAGTTATTCTTATATTATATGGAAATATTTTAAAAATTGTCAATAGTTATTCTTATATTATATGGAAATATTTTTAAAATTGTCAATTGTTATATTATATGGAAATATTTTAAAAATTGTCAATAGTTATTCTTATATTATATGGAAATATTTAAAAAATTGTCAATAGTTATTCTTATATTATATGGAAATATTTAAAAAATTGTCAATAGTTATTCTTATATTATATGGAAATATTTTAAAAATTGTCAATAGTTATTCTTATATTATATGGAAATATTTTTTAAAATTGTCAATAGTTATTCTTATATTGTATGGAAATATTTTTAAATATTGAAAATCTTTACTCAAATTTCTATGTGTAAAACTTCACATCACGGAATAATGGAATTTAATAACATTTATATCTGTTAAAAATTAATTATTTTTGTAGAATTCTGTCTTTTTTTTTATATAATTCAACTCATTGCATTATATACAGGTGTCAAAAATGTTACTGAAAAGTTAAAAATCTTTGTCATTTTACCATTAATGATTATTTTTTCAAATATTTTACAGATAATATTTTGAAAATTAATCGATGAGCATAGTATTGAACAACGTACGCAGGTTGTGAAATTGTTTTGCCAAAATCAGGAGGCAATTTGGCGACAACATTATCTCTATCTATAGCAATGTCAAGTAGCCACCACGTTCCCCAGACTTAATTATCTCTGACTTATTCTTGTGAAGATATCTTAAAGAAAGTGTCTATGTTAATAAACCCCAAACCCTGCAAGAACTGAAGAAAACCATCAGGAACGAAATAAGGGAGTGAAATCGCAATCCAGAGATTCTGCAACCTGTCATGAATAATGTTTTGGAAAGAGCATAAATATGCGAAGCTGAAAATAAACAACATTTGAAAGACATTGTTTCTCATAAATAAAGATTGTTTGAATTTTATATTCTTTTTAATTCTCGTCGTCTTAGTCAGATTGTGCTAACATTACAGGAAGATACCATCAAAAATAAAGAATCTATTTAAGTTCAAAACCCTTCAGTGACTTTTTGGACACCCTGTGTTATGGACAAAAAAAAAACGTTCATTTATTTTTAAACATACTGATTCCATGTTTATTTTTATTTAAATTTTTAAAGTAATTAAAAAAAAACAATGGATTTATATATATATATATATATATAAATAAATAACACACATTACTCTTTTCATACATTTTAAAAATATTCTCAATTGATTGTTTAAATTTATTTCAAAATTGTATTTAGAAGAGAGTGTTCGCTCAAAAACAATCATTTAATTCAGGAGTTCTCAACCGGGGTCCACATGGACCCTAGGGGGTCCATGGAATATTTCTGGGGGTCCACAGGCAAAACATAACAAAATACAATACAAGATATTGGTAAAGAATTATTATAACTCTAATTTAGATTATTATTATTATTATTATTATTATTATTATTATTATTATTATTATTATTATTATTATTATCATCATTATAGTTGTTGTAGAATATATTATTAACATTAAATTAGTTTTCATTTAAAAATAAAGCTTAATTATATAATATTTTTTTTATTATTAAAACCTAAAAATTTATATTAGTGAAAAATAGAAGATTGTCTTATGACCAATAGTTATGAAGGGATCCACCAAGATAAAAAGAAGGGAAAAGGGCCCATGAGTAAAAAAAAGATTGAGAACCACTGATTTAATTCAATAAATGTTCCGGTAATTTGTGTGTTCATTACGTTACTTTAATACATTTATTTTGATTTTCCGAAAACTTTAGCAATAGTTCAATTCATTTCGTGATTGTATCTCATTAGTCCGAATCGAACTGTTCCAAAAATAAGAACAAAAAAAAATGCTAAACTATAGAAGTATCAATGAAAGTCACTCGATCTCCAACAAGACTAAACTCTCGGTTTCAATTAGAACTCTCCCGTAGTTTAACGAAACTTAACCCTCCACGATTAAGTACCCTTCATGGCCCTAGAGGTTACGTATTATAAGTTCGTTTCTTTGCACCCGCCAGGAATTCATTTTTACATCGGTTCTTGACAACATCACCTAACACGCCGTCTGACCCTGGGTCAACAGTTTTTATTAATTGGGAACCGTTTTATCGCTGAAAACAAAATTAATAAAAGTAGAAAATTACAAATAAGTTATGATAAATCTTATCGAATTTTTATAGCAACCTAAGCGTTAATTTTCGAGTTCAATTCTTAATGAAATCTCTCATGAGTTGTTTTTTTTTTCCTAGATCTGTTTTTTTTTATGTTTAATGCAATATATTATAGCATTAACTCCAGCGGTACAAATAAGTGTCAATGCAATTACCTCTTAATATATATAATTAGTACCTGTCAATCCAGTTACCTCTTATATATATAAGTTACCTCTTATATGTATATATATATATATATATATATATATATATATATATATAAATTTGTATTCCTGTCTGTTTGTTTGTTTGTTTGTTCACAATTTGATTAATATATACAAAAAGTCCATTACTTTAATGCTTCATTCAGTCCTATATATAGTATGATTCTTGTAAAATAAACGATTCAGAGATGACGTCATTTGCATATTACATTAAGGAAAATCGATTTATTAAATAGCGGTGTGTTAGTTATTGTTTATAGTGAGAGAATCGTTTTAAGTGTTCTATTTAAGTTTATTATTTAAATTGAATTTATATTGATAACATATTTAATTGTATTTATTTTTACCAACATCGATTTTTTTTATAAAACAGTTTGAGTTATTTGAGTTTTGAGTTACTTTCCTTTCTTCTTTTTGTTTTTGTTTTCTTTGTCGGTGGATAATCAAACTAAAAATAATACATATAAACTTTCAAGCATAATTTTTGGAATCAGTTCAAAATAATTTCTGTGATTTCACAACTAACGTTTTGGTCCAGTGGATTTTTATTTTAAAATAAACAAACAATCCAATTCAACTACGATTCTTTATTTAAAACAAAAACAAATGAAGATTTCATTTACGTTTTTTTACCAGTTTTTTTTTCTTCATATTTTTTTTTACATCGTAATTGCTATTCTTTTTTTTTAATAACACAATAAGTCATAATTCATCATTTTTATAAGATAAAAACGTGTATTTCGGTTAACAGAAATTAAATTTTGGTATTTTTGAAACCGAATCATTTACAGTTTGTTTTCGTTGCATGAAACCGTAATAACACACCTTTCTAGACTGAGGGAGCATAAAAGAAATTCGCTTAAACTGGAATATAGTAATAAAAAGGTGCTCGATATCCGGAGAATAGCTTCTCTTCGTATCCCTTGTGCCGAAATATCTGGTGGAGAGTTTGTTACGTACTTTTGCTTTTTTCGGGGGGGGGGTTACATATCCGTGTTTTCCTTCGTTCTTTTATTTTTGAAATTTTTGTTGGGGTAACGATGGAGTTAACATATAATTATGAAAAACTGGTCAATATACTTAGTATAGCAGGTGTGGCCAAACCAAACTGCATGTCGACCCTGGCAACGCTGGGTATCCATGCTAGTATATATATATATATATATATATATATATATATATATATATATATATATATATAGTAAGTTATAAATATATATATATGACGTTTAAGCTACACTGAATATTCCGCGTTTCATCAACTCTAGGATTCTTCAGGCATGCCTAGAGTGGATGAAACGCGGAATATTCAGTGTAGCTTAAACGCCATATATATTTATAACTTACTAACTAGCTCTACCTACGTATTGAGCACTGTTGAAGTAAATACTTAAAGTTTACGCATAAATTTATACTTTCGTATATTAATTTTATGTGAGTAAATTAAGTGTATATATATATATATATATATATATATATATATATATATATATATAATTTGGAAGTGTGTTTTGAGCAAAAAAAAAAAAAAATTGTTACTAGGCAGGCAATACCTGTTCTAGTTGGAGACTCATCGCGATACACCGTGAGAAAGCCTCACTTGCCTCCTCAGAGTAACTTAGTTCACAATACATTGTAATCTACTCTTGTTTTTTTATTTATTGTTTTTATATATAATTGCTTGAATTTAAGTTTAAAAGCAAAAAGTCAAGCATCATGGTTCAATTATGCTTTCAATAGAAGCATTCATTTCGAACGCGTCATATCAAAAAACATTTTGTTGATTTTACATGTCAGGTCTTGTGCGGTAATAAAGCATCTCTAGTATAACGTAGAAAGTATATATAAGAATGACAATTTAATTATCGCAACAAAGTTGGGAGTGCAATAAAGGCAAAGTATGTTTCTTAAAGGGAAAATTAATACAAAATTCCATTTTGAAGAATAACTGCAGAGGCATCGAGCTACTTAACGCCTTTCTGCATCGAAATCAGGCGGGAAAAACAATCCCTAATTATCAGATATAATCTTATACAATTCGATACGTGTGGTTGTGGTGAAATCTTTACAGGAACTGATATTTTGCCTACTTTGAGTTTGGCGCGAAAAACAAAATTTCCAAGAAAATCTCGCCCACAAGATTTGTCTAAAAATAATAAGTCTAAAATGAACAACCATCATGCAATTGTAAGTGTTCAAATGCGAATTCCCGTCAGTATGTATCTATGTTTTGTTTTTGTTTGTATCTACTTCGTTTATGGTATTATTTTAAAATATAAACGTTATAATTCCATCCATTAAACCTCTGTTGATTTTTTTTTTTCAATTGGAAGTATTTTAAGTTTCCTTGAGAAAAACAAATTTTTGTTAGGTGTTCTTTTTTAATTTTAGATTTTCTTTTTTTTTTTTTTTTTTCTTATTACTCAATGTTTATTTTTATTGTGGTTTTAAATATTTAGGTTGTTAGGGGTTAACATATGTAATTTTCCTTATTCTTTTTTATTTATGACCTTTGCCTTCTGGCCCGCAACCTATAATTATAACACGGATCGGATGGGTTGCCGATCTCTGGATTCGCCTTTTTACTCTTCCTGTCCGCTTTCTTTTTTTTCTTTTTCTTTACTCACGTTCCCCACTAACAAGGTATATTGTCACTTGGACGTAAAGGGCTACTATTTGGAACCATGCCTAGGAAAGATTAACAAGATGTTGGTTTACCTTACATTTAAACTTCTGCATATCAGTACAGTCAGGGAATTCTAAAGTCTAGCTATTTGAGGGAAGAAACAATTAGAGTAGAACATTTTCTGGTATTTAGGGGCCTCAACAGTGAAGGGGTGAGATTTTGTTGCTAAGTGGGTTTGTCGAGAACATGTACGTCAAGGGGGTACAAGTGCAACGAGTTCATCAAAACACATTCCATTAAAATATTTGTAAAACAGGCACAGTGGTGCAACATTATGGCGATGGGACAGGGATTAGTTGACACAGTGGGACCTATTCTTGCATTTATTCAGTTCTTTCTTTCTTTTATGTTCTTTTACATGAAATTATCTATTAATTAATATGCGCGTTTATTTCTTCTTTCTTTCTCCATATTTCTTTATTTAAGTGTAGGTTTTCTGTTTCCTAGCTTGTTCTTGAACGTTCGAAACCATTTTAAACATGTTCTATTTTCTTTACTTTCTTTGGTCAATATAATTTTCCCCTTTTCGACGCTATCAGTTGAACGCCCTCATCTGACTGGTGCCCATCCTTTTAGCACCTAAGCCTGACTTTCCCGGATAAGCTTAGTGCTTAAAACATACTTTTACTTCTGCTGTCACAGTTCATTATCCGATGTAATATGTATTTCAAGTGCACTTTTTTATTATGCAACTAGCGAGACCCATGGACATTCCGCAGTTTCACCCTTAATAACTTGCTTAAAATATTCCCATACTTCGGATTTCCGACGCGAACGCAGACCCCACAATATTATTGCACTATTTTTATTGTCCAAATTGATATACACTTATCTGAGTACTCTCTTTAGTCTAGTAATTGTCTGTATTGTCTTTAGTCTAGTTTCAGAATGAATTTATTTTATGGTGATCTATCTCCAAAACTCTTGTAGGAATTTTTGACATATATGCCAACTTACATATATATTTTCATTCTATGGACGTCCGGCGCGAACGCTGACTCCCAGAAACACTTTTGCTTAGGAATGTTGGCAACCTTTACATGATGCCTCCTGTAAGTAACCGATATCCTTCTGGAAAGAATTTTAAATAGAAAGACATCGGATAAACGAATGTCAACAAAATTATCAGGAATGATGTCCACAAACAAACAAACAGACAAATAAACAAACAAACAAACAGACAGATAAAACAAACAACAAAAATAATAACAGTTAAACGTATAACTAATATGCATTTCTAATCTTAACCCATTTTTTTTTTTTTAGATAAGGTGAAGGGTGTACGTATGTAAGCCTTTGCGTAGTTACTGGCCTTACAAGGCTACAAGGGGAGACAACCAAGTAGAAAAACTTAGCTAAATTCATCCCAAAGCAGAAAAACTGAAGCTAGCCTACCAGGACACTATATATACAAATGTAGGCAAATTTGAGCATATTTTATTGGTTTGAAAATATAATTTCTTTTTTACCGATTGCTATAAATGTTTAACCTTAACATAATATTATAACCTTCAAAAAGCCTGCAAATCTTCATGTAGTTTCATCATATAGAAACAAAAATATGAGCATTTTAATATTCAATTTGGCTACGAGTATATATATATATATATATATATATATATATATATATATATATATATATATATATATATATATTCTCAGGTCATCATATAATGATTAGGTCACTCCGAAAAAAAATAAGTTAAAAACATTTTTTTTAAATAAATGTTAAAATTTTAACAGTATTTCTCGCGATTAACGGTGGCCGAACGGGTGAGGTTCTTGCTAATGAAGCCAGATATAGCTTCTGTTGCCGGGTCCGGTCTATCGACCGGTATTAATCGTGACACCCTGCACTGATGATTCCCGAAAGGATGAAACACTACTATCTGTAGGTATTTTATAATTAATATATATATATATATATATATATATATATATATATATATATATATATATAAAAGTGAACGTGTCTGTCTGTGTGTGTGTCCGTGTGTGTGTCTGTGTACATTTCCCTACGCAATAACTCTGTCAAGTTTTAGTCTACAGACTCGAAATTTGATATACAGGGTACTGAGATTTGGAAATATCGATGTGATCTGTTTTGGGCCAGAAATTTGGCGATTAAGGGATCAAAGTGCAACGATTTCAACTTTGAGAACTCTACCAAACTCCTCCGACAATTTGGGGTCTACGCACTTGAAATTTTAGATGTAGGTTCCTTTTTTAAAAATTGACCTCTACGGTCCCTTCCAAATTACTCAGCCAATTTCTGGTCTAAATATTTGAAATTTTACATAAAGTGTATTCAGAGATAGGGCAAGCTTTTTCATCAGTTTGGGTCGAAAATTTTTAGTTACCATTATATAAATGTATGTATGTATGTATGTATGTTTGCATGTCTGCCTTAAACTTTCAATAGAGGCGACGGATGTTACCAAGATTAGTAACGTTTTTAAGTTCGACCTTTCATACGACAAATATCGAAAAATTGGCTAAAAACATCAATATCTTCCCCTTCAACTAGGCACTTTTCTACAGGGAGGGTCACTTTTTTCGCCGATATTTTTTAAAGTTATCCTCTCCATTAGATTGTCTAGCTTTAATTTTAAGAAATGTCGCTTCCGATTTGGCGGTGGTTGTAACAGCATAAACGTTAGGTTTTACCCCGTTCTTTTCCTCCTTTGCGGTACGGGTTCGAGCCTGGCTTCCTACTACCACTTTTTTTTTTTTTTTTTGCTCAACATACACATCCAAACACCCGGGCAACGCCGGGCTGAAATGCTAGTATATATATATATATATAAATGTGAACGTGTCTGTCTGTAGGTGTGTCTGTGAACGTGTCTGTCTGTATGTGTGTCTGTGGGGTCAAAGTTCAACGATTTGACCTTTGAGAACTCTACCAAACTCCTCCGACAATTTTGGGTCTAAACACTTGAAATTTTATATCTAGATTCCTTGGAAACGGATCTAACTTAATAACTTTATTTGAGCCCTAAACAATAAATTTTAAGGGGTCATAATTGAGGTCAAAGTTAAAAAAATTGGCATTTTTTTTTTTGCTCAGCATACACCTCAAAACACCCGGGCAACGCCGGGCACCCATGCTATATATATATATATATATATATATATATATATATATATATATATATATATATATATATATATATATATATCCCAAAACCTGGGGCCTTGATGAATGGAAGACTAAAACTTGCTGCCATGGTTTCAAATGATATGAAATAACAGACAGAGGAGACTTGATTCCAAATATTTCTCATATGTTATGTCTCCCTTCTTTTCGAAATAGGTAACGATTATGAATATCTCCAGTATCAAATAAGCCTTATAAACTGTGAAATTTACTTTATGTATGAAAACCAACGAGGGGAGATATGACATATGAGAAATATTTGGAATCAAGTTTGATTTTGCAGATTTTTCACATCATTTGAAACCATAGCTGAAAGTTTTAGTCTCCCCTCCATCAAGGCCAGAGGTTTGAGGGAAATAGCAGACATTTTGTAATTCATATGAAAAATAAGGAAAACAATATGATTGAAGTATTGGTAAAGGAGCAGTATCTTTCCGCCCACAAAAAATTATTTAAAATTACCACTATCGCAGGTTTTCGAGGGTGCTGAAAACGAAAATAACAGTTAAAAACCCGAGGAAACTAGTAGTTTCCAAGATATGAATAACTTATAGTTTTAAAAAGTGAGGGATCACTTTTCTATATTTATTTAACGTAAAATCAACATTCACTTTAGAGCCAAAGTGACCATAAAGTGTGTGCTCATTTTACGACTTTATGCCCAACAATCTTGGGATTGAGATCGCCTTGCATTCTACTGCAACCCTGATGATGATTATAGTTTGAGTCAGCATGGTCGCATCGGCACTATGACTGAAGTCTGTCCCTATTGCAAGGTTTTGAAATTCAAAGGAGAAACTAAAGGATTGTGTTGTGCCAACGGAAAAACTAAACTACCCAGAACAATCACCGGAACCATTTAAAACTTTGCTTGCTGGCTGAATCAAAGCAGTTTCTATCGAACATCAGGAAATACAATCATGCTGTCAAATGACGTCGTTCGCTGCAGAAATCATTACAGCTCAATTCATGTTAACTTTTAAAGTAAAAGGACAAATTCATCATAAAATTGGATCTCTGCTTCCGTTCCTAGATCGTCATCATGAATTCCTACTAATGCATTTCATCAGTTATAACAATGATAAACTGAATGCACGCTGTGGAATTTCGACTGGTATAAGAAGAAAAAACAATTTAGTGCATTTATTCAAAACTGCAATTGAAATGATGCCATCTGATACACACAAGATTGTTATTCATGCTGACAAAACGCTTGCTGGAGAACACGTGCTAAGATTCAATGCTCCAACTATAGATGAAGTGGCAATTGTTATAGTTGGAGATCAATTTCAATCTAGGGATATTGTCCTTCATAAATAAAATGATCAATTGACAAACATTGCAGAAAATCATCGATGCTACGATGCCCTGCAATATCCAATCGTTTTTTGGGATGGTGCTGATGGATATCATTTCAATGTTAACATGATAAATCCAGTTATTGGTGAAGAAACAAATAAAAAAAATTCATTGCAATGAATTATTATTCATACCGATTAATGATTCGGGAAAATGAAACCAATCACATTCTGAAATGCCGCCAATTGTTTCACCAATGCATCGTAGTCATGTATGCAAAGATTGAATCTAGACGTTTGCAATTCATCTGTCTGAATCAGTCCAAACTTTGCTCTGAAGAATATGTTCATTTGCGAGATGCAATTGTAAGTGATGGTAATACAACCAACATTGGAAGACTAACAGTTTTGCCAACTTAATATTTAAGTAGTCCACGTCATATGCATAAGTACATTCAAGATGCATTTGCATATGTTCGTCAGTATGGGCGCCCTGATCTATTCATTGCATTCATATGCAACCCTGCTTGGGATGATATACAACAACTCTTACTTCCTAGACAAGCATCAGTAAATAAGCATGATATTAGGCGCGTGTTTTCAAACAAACGCTGAAATCGCTAATAGATTTAATTGTAAAACATAAAGCATTTTTGAATTCGCTAGATTTGCCAGGGATGCCACCACATGTGATGCAATTGAAAATTGGCGTGCCAATCATCATGTTGTGAAATATTAACCAGCGCAAGATTTGTAATAGCATACGTCTTTCAGTAAAAAAAATTAATGACTGACATCATAGAAGCCACAATTTTGACAGGGCCTTTCAAAGGTGGGGATGTCCTTATTCCGCGCATTCCTATGATTCCTACAGGCGTGCCATTTCAATTTAAGAGATTGCAATTCCCAATTCAACTGGCATTTGCAATCACGATCAACAAGGCACAAGGACAATCTTTAGAATTGTGTGGCTTATATTTACACACGGATTGCTTCTTACATGGGCAATTACATGTTGCGTGTTCTAGAGTCAGCAAACTAGGCAATCCCTTCATCTGCACTGAAACTGGAACCACCAAGAATATTGTGTGTCTATAAGTATTAGAAAAATAAACATACTAGAAACATGGCAGGTACAGCTAATATATATATATATATATATATATATATATATATATATATATATATATATATATATATACGTGTATATATATATATGTATATATATATACGTGTATATATATATATATATATATATATATATATATATATATATATATATATATATATATATATATATATATATACTAAACAGGTACGTGTGCACTTTGGGGTGTACTTCCTTATCAAAATTATGCATATCTTATGAAATAAAAAAAAAACGACTGATTTGGCGACAATAGTAGAAACTACTGTTTATATTCTGCTAATCAGGAAAGGGTTAAAGATTAAGCTAATCAGAAGTATAGATTACATGTTTCTATGATAAAACGTCTCATCGAACAACAACAACAACAACAAAATCTCATTAAAAACACTTTGGAATTCGTATTTCTTTATTTTTGTTTTGTAATTTATTTTCTCTCCTCCGCCATATTCATAACATTTTTTTTTAATCGCAATTTTCCTCGTTGAGCAAGCTAAATATTACCTTACGCTACAACAGAACATCGACCACACTAATTTGGTTTTCTAGTGGTATTCGAGGTCGCTGACAACGAATCTAATAACCAAACCCGTCGTAAATTTACTGTTTGCATGGTATGAATCCGTGGACCCTGAAACTACTTTGCGCCATTTCGCTTCCTTCGTTTACGCTACATGCGATCGGTTTCTTACTGAAATGTACATTCGCGCACGCGCGTAGTCACTTGACGTTTCACAAAGAGCATGAATACATGACGCACATTTTAAATGGCAAGAAATATTTTTCATAAAATAAAAAGTTTTCACCTCATTTAATAGTAAAAATAATGCTGTAAGTTTACACGAGCGGTTTACAAAAACAGATTTTTATGTTTCTCGTTCTTTTTTTGGGGGGGGATATTCAATTGTAGAACTTGTTTAATTTAAAAAGTGCTTCTGCAGTTTAATTAACCATTTTTCCGTAAGCAACACGCCGACATTTACTGAGTACAACACCAATTCTGTTTACATTTGGTGGGAGCGGTGAGAGGCGGGGACAGGTGTGTTTTGGCGAAAACTTTTTGTTGTATGAAAAATATTTCTTGTCATTTAAAATGTCCTCAATGTATTCATGCACCTTGTGAAACGTCAAGTGACTACGTGCGTGCGTAAGAAACCGATAGAAACCGATCGCGCGTAGCGTAAATGAAGGCTGTGAAATGGCGCAAAGTAGTCACAGGGTCCAGGGGTTCATACCATGTAAACGGTAAATTTGCAACGAGTTTGATTCGTTGTCAGCGACCTCGAATACCCTTAGAAAGCTAAATTAGCGTGGTCAGTGTTGTTTTGTAGCGTAAGGTAATATTTACCGCTAGCCCTTTTTTATTTTTTTAATCATCATGTTAATTAGTCCATAGTAAGCCATAATTAACGTTTGTGCCTTAAATAGAATTTATATATATATATATATATATATATATATATATATATATATATATATATATATATATATATATATATATACTAGCTGTACCCTGCTACGCGTTGCTGTGGCTCAAATTGGCGCAATGGAAAAAGTTCCAAAAAGAGAAAAAGCATGTTTCTTATAGGCTTAATTTTCCATTTGGCATGGGTACAGTTTTTGTTGTTCCATTTTCTTAGCTGATATAGAGATTTTCCGGTTTGGTGACTCTTGAATATGTAAGATAAATTATCCATGTGAAAAAACAGTCAGTGTGTAACTGTAAGGCCCACAATTGTAAAGATTGTTCCCTGTGCTTTGTTGATGGTTATTGCAAATGACAATAAAATTGGAAAGTGCAATTTGCTAAAGTGTAATGATGTATCCGGTGGAATCATAGGAATGCATGGAATGAAGATATATTCATCTGTGAAAGGTCCTGTTAAGATTGTTGTTTCTATGATATTGTTTGTTAATTTTTTTTACTGCAAGCTATGTGCCATTGCAAAGCTTGGATTGGTTTATATTTCACATGATAATTAGTACACCAAATTTCAGTTGCAATACATGCGGTGGCATCCCTGGCAAATATAACTGTTGGATAATTAACCACTTTATCTGCTTTCACAACAGTGTCGATGGATTTGTATTTGACTACCTCACTTGGAATTTTACATTGAATAGTAGCGTTAAGTTCATGGGCATCTTTGTATTGACCTCCAAGAATAGCTCATTCACTCAGTCAAATGGAATTCTTATAATTTGGATATCTGCAAAAACCTTTTAAACTAACTATTCTTTTGATGAAATAAACAGAAATTACAGAAGTTAAAAGTCAAAGAATTTTGCCCTTAACTCTGATCAGCTGGCACTTTTTCGTACCCAATTCCCACAAGTGATGCAAATGTTTTTGTACGGATCGAACAGTCTGCAACTGGCATGCATATTTTGAGTTAAGTTTAATGTCTTCACATGGAACAAAAAAGTAGAGTATTTGAGGCAAGCATTTATTTCATCTGCTGGTGTTGATTGAAGAATAACAGGTAACATTTGTCTGAAATCTCCTGCAAGCAATATTACTGCATTCCCAAATGGTCTGACATTGCCACGCAAATCTTGCAAGGATCGACCAAGAGCCTCAAGTGATTTTTTGCGTACCATTGTGCATTCATCCTAAACAATAAGTTTGCATTTCTGCAATATTTTTCCCCATATTGGATGTTTTGGAGATGTCGAACATGAGATTTTTTAAAAATTGAATGTTTTAAAGTAGAATAAATAATTCTTCTACTTGGCAGCAAGGTCGCAGATATTCCTCATGCAGCAAGGGATAAGGCTATGTCATTTTGTTACCAAATGGCTGCCAAAATCAATTTAATTAGAAAGGTTTTACCAGTTACTTCTGGTGCTGTTCAAGGTAGCAGTAATTTCCAAATAACTTCTATTCTCACAGTCAGTAAATTAGGTGACTAAAATAGGATTTATCCATGTTTTCACAATGCCTTATTCACTGTAATTAATTTAGGAGACTAAAATAGGATGAGGGATTAGAGATGGACAGATAGAGAGGAAGATATATAGATAGAAAAGAGACAGTGAGAGGAAAATAGAGAAAGAGAAGGAGATAGAGAGATAAAGGGATTGATAGATAAACAGAGAGAGGGGGAGTTAGAAACAGAGAGGGATGAGACAGAGGAAAGGAGAGAGATAGAGGGAGTTAGAGAGAGAAAGGGGCTCAAAGAGAGATGGAGAGGGTGATATAGAGAGAAAGATAGATTGAGAGAGGGAAAGGGAGAGATGGATAAAGAGAGATATTAAGAGAGGAAGAGAGGGGGGGGAGAGAAACAGAAGGTGAACTACACTTCACCGTTTTTTTCCTCGTTCAGTAGAGAAGAAATCTTTTGAGACTGAGGCAATTTTAATGTTTTGTTATTATCAAGAGTACCACTTTTTTAGGGGGGGCTAGATTTTCCTCGCATTAGAAACCGACGGGGTTATCTGTACTTTCACTTAACAAATTAATAAAAGAAAAACATATTGTAAAATTTGAATTTAGTGTGAAAATACTATTTTAAAAAATAGCACGATAACATAAGTGCATAAGTGCCACTTTAGGTACTCCTTGGGCGTTGAGTTCCATGGTGAAAAAATATAACATATAGCATAATTATTTAATGGTCGCTCCCTGAGCCCCCCCCCAGTCAAGGCTAATGCATGCGCACGTAACATTTTTTATTTACTGACGTTGGCTTAGTAACTAAACGATTTATTGATAATTTCGTAACCCTTAAACGCATGCCGGAAGATTTAAATTGGTTCATTATTGTTGTAATGAAAAAAAAAAGTTTCATTCAACACAAAACCAAAAACACATATTAATGATAAATGATTTATTATTCTATTCATTGAAATTTACTAATTTTTAAATAAAAAAGTAAAAAAAAAAAGTTAATAAAAAATAGTTGCTTATGTGCGCATAAAAAACTTGTTTTTTTTTTTTGTTTTGTTTTTTTTTTAGATTAGGTCCACCTTATAATCACCCCCCCCCCAACCTCCTCATCTTAAGAACAGCTTCCGGAATAAACACCACTTTTGGAGGGGGGGGGCTATTTGCCAAATTTAACTGATATTTGTTGTCAGCATACTCACCCGAAAATACTATTAAAAAAAGGGGGTTTATCCTTTACGGAAATGGTCCCGACGTCCGCCTCGTTCTGAGTTCGGGGAGAGGCCGTTCGATGTAGGCGGTGTCGAGGCAGAAAATTACTCTAACCCTTAAATATGCGATATGTCACAGACAGATGCTTTTACAAATATTGTGAAACAAATCACAGAATTTTACAGGGTTAACTAACCACGTGGAACTATTCTAATCATGTGGACTGTTTTTTTTGTTTTTAAATTCTAATTATTTGAACTGTTTATTTTGTAAAATTCCAATTATTATTATTATAAGTGAGAAATTATTAATAAATGTTTAGTAACATTTTTCGGTGCTAATGCAGAGAGTGATCCGCGCTATTTTTTAAATCGTGTTTTTTTTTTATTCAATTGCAAGGTTAAAGTACAGAATAGGTACAAAACACCCTTCCCTCCCCATGTTAAGAATGGCTTTTTAAATAATAACGTTATTATTTCAGCATGGATCACTCTCTGCATGAGTACCCATTTTTCTTTTAATATTCATAAAAAGTAAAACTTTTTTCAAAATAAATAAATAAATAAATGTTTGTAAATGTGACAAATAATCGTTTAGTTACGGCAACGTCAGTAAATAAAATATGTTACGTGCGGGGTGGGGTGGGGACTAAGGGAGCGACTATTATTTTTTTCTACTGGTCGCCATGGAACTCAACGCCCAAGAAGTACCAAAATGTAATTTTTTTTTGTCAAATAAATAAATTTCAAGCAATTTTTGCAATAAATAATAGATAGCAACTTCGTTAATTTTACGACTCGCCCCAGCATATTATAAACACCCTAACTTCCCCATGTTAAAACGGTTTTCGGAATCAACAACCTCCCCATATTAAGAACGGCTTTCGAGGTTTATGGAAGGGCGTTTTTTTAACATGGGGGGGTTAGGGTTTTTATAATACGTTGAGGCATGTCGTAAAAATGAAATAGTTTAGAAAAAGTTAAAACAAACTTTTTTATTTAAACAATGCCGTGAAAAGAAACGAAACAATTAAAACGTAATGTTTCATGAGTGAAAAGCCTTAACATAAATAAAATTAAAAAATTGGTAAGTACATAAATGAATTTAAATTTTTAAAATATGGGATTTTTTTTGTGCTAATGCAGAGAGTGATC
>NC_136496.1:37009518-37022018 GCF_053919585.1 Euprymna scolopes | reverse complement strand
GCAAATTAGGCACAAGGCCAATTTTTAATGTGAGGAGTGAAGGGAAGGAGAAGGGAAAAAGGGGACCAGCTTCCGAGAGGTGGGAAATGGGAGCTGGTTAAAGGTCAGGCATGTGGGGTTGCCCCCACATCTGGTCTTTGCTAGTCATAGCTAGTCATAGCTTGCAGTATCTGCCGGAACAGATACTACACTTTGATCTTGACCCGAAGGCCAAGAACTTTGCATTGTTTATCATTTGGTTTGATTTGGTTTCAAACTTAATTTTTCATTGTTGATACTAAAGATGAAATGGTTTATATTTTAGTGAATAGGATTGAATTTTAAGCTACAAACAACACTAAAATCCAAAGATCACCCACATATAAGTATATTTTCACGTTGGCGAAAATACATACGTTGTATCAGATGGGTTTTCACGGTAATCTAAACTAAAACAAATCTATTGCTAAATATTTGAAAGAATCGGAATTGGGAATTGTATTGGAATCGGGGATTTAAATCAAAATCGGTAATTGTTTTGGAATAGGAATAAAAGTTGGAATCGTCCCATTACTAGTATGTGTATACATAGTGTTTGTTTGTCTCCCCCCCTCTATGTACATCGAAACCTGTTATACTCCATCACTATAAAAACATTACAAATCTGCTCGTTATGTGCCACTTTTAGTTTTTTTCGTTGTTGATAAAGCCGGCGAAACAGTGGACGAAAATTGAGTATTTCAGTCTGCCACATTGCAATTTTTAATCCATGGAACTAAAAAAATACTCGTCCCAGGACAGGTAAAATGAATTTCCCGAGCACAAGTTTTGAACCACGTTTATATCTACTTTACGAGGATTAAAATAAATATGTAATGATACTAGACTTTTTGTCTAGAATTCTTATTCCAGTTTTGATAAAAATCGATTACATGTTGTTCATTCTAGAAAATATATAGAATTTAAGCCTAACGTTTTCCTGCTTTCCGGCTGACTACAATATGGTTGTCTTCAAGTCTAACGTAAATAAGTTCTTGATGAGCCGTTCCATATAAGTTATCAAATTTACCAAATTTTCATTACTAATGATTACTATATTGTCCAATTTCTACTCTACACTCTTTAACCCTTATCCTTGATTGGCCTCTTGGCCTTGATAATGTGGTCATGCCTATGTAAAAAAAAATGCTCAAGGACTTTTAAAACGTTCACAGGAAACATGAGTTGGAACAGATACATTGAGGGCATTGCCAAGGCTGCTGCAAACAAAGGTGGGCTCTCTCTACCGTGCTAGAAAGCTATTTAAGCATGAGAGTATCCTGTACCTCTACAAGGCCACCATTTGTCCATGTATGGAGTATTGTTGCCACATTTGGACTGGTGCATCTGCTACTAGTATCTCCCTCGTAGACAAGGTCCAAAAGAAAGCCGTCAACCTAATAGGTCCCGCACTATCAGCTATGCTTCAACCGCTGTCCCATCGACGAAATGTTGCATCATTCTATCTTTTTTACAAGTACTTTAATGGTAAGTGCCCCAACGAACTACAAGCCCTTGTATCCTCTCGACGTAAATACGCCCGACAAACCCGATAAGCAGCAAAGTCCCACCCCTATATAATAGAAATCCTTAGATGCGGGAAAGCCTTTTACTCTAATATTTTCTTCCCCAGAACTGCTAGATTTTGGAATCCCTTTCCGGGTTCCTGCTTCCCTGACTGTACTGGCATGCAAAGGTTCAAGTGTAATGTGAACAGACATCTTGCTGCTCAACTCCCTACATAGTACCCCTGCAAATTATGTCCCAGATAGTAGCCCTACATCAAAGTGGCACTTAGCCTTGCTTGGGGTGAAAATGCAAAAAAAAAAAAAAACATTTTTTAAGAATTCAGAAAATCTTGTTTAATTGGTGTCTAATGAACTAATTATTACGGATCAAATTCAATGCAGATCTAAAATATTTGGATTTTCTAAATAGGATGCTTTGCCCATGTTATACCCATGTTATACCCATATTATACCCATGTTATACCCATATTATACCCATGTTATACCCATGTTATACCCATGTTATACCCATATTATACCCATGTTATACCCATATTATACCCATATTATACCCAGTAAAATCGTTCAAAAGACCATAAAAGAAACTGTGATTACAAGAATATTCGTCGATTAATGTCTAACAAATATTGTTAAAATTTCACAAAAATCGAAGGTATGAACATTTTCATGAAGTGATTCCACTCGGTTTCCATACTCTTTGCAATAAACTAAATTAAAGTAAATACAACACACATTGCCCATCCTTAGGCCTAGCAGCTGTGTCCAAAGCTTCATAATGATCAGTTAATTAGTCTAGTAACACAAATATAAAAAAAAAATACTTTCTACTCCAGTAGTTTCTTCCCCAGAACCGCTAGATTCTGGAATTCCATTCCAGGTCCCTGCTTCCCCAACTGTACTGACATGCAGAAGTTCAAGTGTAACGTAACCGACATCTTGCTGCCCAAGTCCCAACATAGTGCCCCAGTAGCTGCTGCCCCTGATAGTAGCCCCCTACACCACAGTGGCAATGTGCCTTGTTTGGGGTGAAAATGTAATATAAATTTTTTTTTTTTTAAATACACGCATACCCAGCTGTATAAATGCAAGTGGTAGCCTACTAATCCCTTAAGATGGATGACAACTGAGTGAAATTTGCCTACTTACACGATATATGAGGCGGGATCAGAATGACTAGTAGCAGAATTGGTTATATTTAAATCCGAAACTACTCGAGCTCATTAAAACGAAAATGAACGGTAATTGAATCGCATGAAATTACGCAACAGTTACGTCACATTTTAATCTCTTAACAAAATGCATTGGCCTTTTCTTAATATTCAATATCGATTAGTTTGAATAATTTTGATTAATTCTGACTTTTAAATTCGATTTGTCAGAACCAGCAAATGTCTGGACAGATCGAGCAGATCACTACGAACAGGTAAGAACTGCCTGTTATATTCGTTAGATTTGCAGATTGGTACTGATCATTAGCTTGCAAGACCACGACATCAATTTTGATCGATATACTGGATGGTCGCAGGAAAAGCGAGGATTTTTCCAATTTACTTTTACAAGGAATAAGTTGGGTTTTCTTTTATTAAGTTTTTCAAGTAATAATATTATAATACGCGCACAGATGCTCAAAATGTCGTCAGCGCATATCGAAGTGAAGAAGCCAGGCAAAATGAAATGTAAGCAAAATAAAAGTTAGACATTAAAATTTATAGCATCCTAAGATTTCAGTTTTTCTAACGACCATTGTCTAATTACGAGTACATCAAAAGAAAATGGTACATGAGAAATGTGATTGCTACAATGACCATTTCCTTTTCAGGTTTTGGTTTTGTTACTTTATCTTGTTTTTTTTACATGGAGGTCACCATTTATCAAGACCCAGAAGCCACTCGGGGATAAGGGTTATTGCGTGTGCAGTAATCAATGGGATAGTGTTGCAGTATTCGTTAGTATTGAAGATTTGATAAAGTGTCATTAATTAAGGGGGCGGTTCATCAGGAATTTGTTTATGTTGGACTTGAAGACATCCAAGTTGATGTCAGGTGGGAAACAGGCAAGCGGTAGAGAGTTCCACGGGCGTGCAGTTCTGAGAAAGAAGCTTTGTTCATGGAATCTACGTTTTGATGTAGGCACGGATAAAGAGTGGGGAAAATTATTGACAGTGGTTTCAACTAGACTCGTGTTTTTCGTGGAAGATTGGCGGGAAGGGACCAGAGATTGGAGCTCAGACAAGCACTTGCCATGGAAATAACGATAAAACAAAGATAGGGTCGCAACGTCTCTTCTGTGGGAGAGGGGTTGCAGAGAAGAGAAAAGAGCATCCCTTACTAAGCCACGAAGTCTATTTTGTACTCTGTCAAGGCAGGATAGGCTGTTTTTAGCAGCTCCTGCCCAGATTGGACGTACTTGGCTTTTATATAGATAGAGAATTGCATCAGTAGTGAGATATCTTCTGGAGCGGTAGAAGTATCCCACCATTATCCCAGCGACCTTGGCAACAGGCTTGATGTACGTGTTCCATTTCAGATCAGGAGTAAAGGTCAAACCCAGAAGCTTATCAAAACATGGGACCTCCCCTGGACGAGAGCCATCCATTTCAATTGATGCCAGATGGGGTTGATGATCTAAAGATAGGAGCTTGGTTTTAGGTGCATTAAAAGTAGCCAGCCACCTCTTTCCCCGCTGTACTACGCGCTCGAGATCAGAGGAGAGTGAATCAGAGAGATCTTTGTAATTTACGGCCTTTGATGTGTTGCCATAGATGGTCGTGTCATCAGCATAGATGTCAACGAATGATTTAAGTATGTGTATCTTCGGTGAATAACGAACTTAGTACCAAAGATATAAGCAAAAGATATGATCGAAAGATGAATGAATGGTAACCGGGTTTTTTTACCATTCAGTTAAAAGTACACCAATTTAATATATTTATAGGTTAAGTTTTTCACACCATATAAAACACCTCCTATAATAATGAATATATATAATCAGTCAATAAATTACATAAGAAAAATACACTCATTTCATTTCACATCCATATTTGAATTATAACGGACATATTTGTTCCAAAAAGACTATGAATTGCATCATATCTTTTTAAATATATTAACGGTTATATGACGTTATAAAAAAAAAGGCTTACTCTCTTTCACGAGGCTATGCGACCCCCTTTTTTTTTTTTTTTTTTGAATTTCCAAGAAATGAAACAAGGTCAAACATTTCATTACATCAAAATATATTTTCAAATATTTGTACTGCTGTTTTGTTTTCTTAATTTCATTCATCTAGGGGAAGTCTCGAAATAAAGAAAAACGTTGATGAACACATAACTTGATTTGTTCCGTTTTTATTTCTCTATTTCATTGGAATATTACTTCCAGTATTCTCATCACACACACACACACACACACACACACACACACACACACACACACACACATATATATATATATGTACATACATATATACATACATATACATATACACACACACACATATATATATGCGCGTGTGTATATGTATATGTATGTATATATGTATGTATATGTATGTCAGGTCATGTCATATGCTACTGGTACCATGTAACCCAGTACTACCTGCCTCATGGTCGGGTCACCGGCGACTAAACTGGTTCCCCCACCAGACTTGTTTGGTGAGGAGGGCGGCTAGTCTCCCTGAAGGATTAAAAACAAGACCTTCCAAAGGGCGAATGAACCCTTTTTCGGAGTCAACGGCCAACTAGCACTATGTGTGTTTGTGTGTTGGGGTGGAGAGGGCTCCCATAAGCCGTGGTGAAGGCAACCTTTCTAGGAGAAGCAAATCTCTGATTTAAAAAAAAGTTAAAGCGGGAGACCAGTACCCGCATTAAGCTGGTCTGCAGTTTAACTTGTTGCTGGCTATCTTGCTCTTGCTTGTTGCTGGATCTCAACATTTTGAACCGAGAGAGAGACTTAGCTGTCGTACAAAGCTAAGACTCTGTAACATCACCTGTGTATAGATACTCCCTCAGGCATTTGTCTATAAAAATGGTCCTGTGGCGATGGAAAAGTTATGATGCATGGAGGCTTGAAATGCTGGAAACATGTAATAATTGATCTCAATGACCGTCTTCAGTATCATATCTGCGTGAGCGTGTGAATTCACCAGTAGGACTAAGAAAAAAAAAAGTCATTTCTGGGCTCATGGACATTAAGTGTCTGAGGAAGTGGCACTCGCCTGACAAGACGTTTGCAATCATCATATGTATGTATATATATATATATTTATATATATATATATGTATGTAGATTAATGTAAAAGGAAAAGAGAAAGTTCAATTCCACAAAGGAGACTTATCCGGATAATGCCAAGCTCGACAATAATTATTGGAGCTTATACAATAGGACAACAAGAGTATGAAATGAAGACACAAAACTATATATTGGTAGATATAGAATGGATATTTTATTTAATAATGGAATACAGGCAAAATTTAGGGGATAGAAGGGACTCTTTATGCCAGAGCATTTAGAAGCCTAATACTCAAAAGAGTAGAGACGCCGCATCTTCCCCATGCTACCTAGCCCCTTCTCTATTCTTCTGATGAGAAGCATTCTATAAAGAGTCGCTTCTATCCCCCAAACTTTGCTGTATTCCATTATTAAATAAATAATCCATTCTATATCTACCTATATATAGTTTTGTGTCTTCATTTCATACTCTTGTTGTCCTATTATATATATATATATATATATATATATATATATATATATATATATATATATATATATATATATATATATATATATAACTGGTTCCCCCACCAGACTTGTTTGATGAGGAGGGCGGCTAGTCTCCCTGAAGGATTAAAAACAAGACCTTCCAAAGGGCGAATGAACTCTTTTTTCTGGGTCAACGGCCAACTAGCACTGTGTATATTTGTGTGTGTGTGTGTGTGTATTGGGGTGGAGAGGGCCCCCATAAGCCGTGGTGAAGGCAACCTTTCTAGGAGAAGCAAATCTCTAATTTAAAAACAAAGCGGGAGATCAGTACCCGCATTAAGCTGGTCTGCAATTTAACTTGTTGCTGGCTATCTTGCTCTTGCTTGTTGCTGGATCTCAACATTTTGAAACGAGAGAGAGACTTAGCTGTCGTACAAAGCTAAGACTCTGTAACATCATCTTTGTATAGATACTCCCTCAGGTATTTGGGCTCATGGATTTTAAATGTCTGAGAGAGTGGCACTCGTCTGATAAGACGTTGCAATCATCATCATGTATATATATGGATATGTATGTATATATATATATGTATATGTATGTATATATATGTATATGCATATATATATGTATATATGTATGTATACATGTATACATACGTATATATGTGCATATATATGTATGTATATATGTATGTATGTATATATATATATTTATATATGCATATATTTATATATGCATGTATGTATTATATGTATATATATGTATATATGATGAAAATAATGGAAATAGTATTCCGACAAAATAGAGAAAATAAAAAGGAACAAACCCTATTATGTGTTCATCAACGTTTCGTCTTTATTTCGAGACTTCCTCTGGATGAATGAGATTAAGAAACCAAAAAATATACCAGTACAAAATATTTGAAAATGTTTCACGTGCACAGTGTGACGCAGTTCTATTACAAAGAAACGGAAAATTGATGTTGGAACTTCAAAAAGGAGGAGGGGGGCTGGCGCTGTTAAAGAGAAGGAAATTTTAGTGACGTCATATAGTCGTTAATTTAATTTAAAACTATGAACGCAAGTTTATATTCTATTGGGAAAAAGATATATCTGTTGAAATTCAAATATAAGTTTGTAACAGAAATGAAATGAGTGTTTTTTATGTAATTTATTGATTGAGATTATGTGTTAATTATTACAGGGGGTGTTTGTAGTTGGTGTGAGAAAGTTAACCTGCGTCCACAGTTAAATAATGTTCTTTTAATAACAGTTTACTTATTAATGGCGCTATGTTATAGAAACCTATAATTTATTTAACTGTGGACACAGGTTAACTTTCTATGTATTTATATGTATGTATATATATATGTATATATATATATATATATATATATATATTTATATATATGTATACCTGTGGATATATGTATATATATGTATATATGTATATGTCTGTATATATATGTATTTATATATGTGTGTATATATGTACGTGTATATGCATGTATATATGTATGTATATATATGTATATATGTATGTATATATATATATGTATATATGTATGCGTATATATGTATGTATATATATCTATGTATGTAAATATATATATGTATGTGTATATATATGTATGTATATATGTATGTATATATGTATGTATATGTAAGTATATATGCATGTGTATATTTGTATTTATATGTATGTATATATATGTATAATTATGTATATGTATATATGTATATATGTATATATTTACATATATGTATATATGTGTATGTATATGTATGTATATGTATGTATATATGCATGTATATATGTATATATATGTATATATATATGTATATGTATGTATATGTATATATATGTGTATATATGTATATATGTATTTTTATGTGTATATATCTGTATATGTATGTATATATGTATGTATATGTATGTATATATATATGTGTATATATATATGTATATATATTTATATATGTATATATATGTACATGCATATATATATGTATATATGGATATATATGTGTAAATATATTTATATATATATATATATGTATATATATATATATATATATATATATATATATATATATATATATATATATATGCAAATTATGCATAGAAATTACATTAGCGATATAGGAAAAAAAAGAACAAAAATAGAGAGCAGGAGGCATCTAAAGGACCTCATTTGAAACAGTTAGTCATTCATTGTCTAAGTTGTTTATTGATAACAGCTTAAGCTAGGTAAATGAGACTTAATAAAAGCCCGCCCTTTTGTTTAATTGTATTTGTTGAATGGGCTATAAGAGCTGATTCGATTAATCGTCGTGTGAATTTCTTTTGTATACGTTGCATTAAATTAATGAATATCCACGTTTGTTATATAATGGAAGGACCTTGTGTTCAATAGCGAATAACTACGCTAGTGTAGATTTTGACAAGGTTCGCACAGAGTACATGTCATGGTGACCCAAATCTACAAGGCATTTTTAGAGTTTAATCATAGACGTGTACATATAAGGTTAAAACAAAACAAGATTTATGATCAGTTGGGCAAAACAGAGGGATGAATCAAGATGACGAATGACGTCACGTTTTGTCGGATGAAGAGAAGGCAGAATTTTTCTAAGGAGTTTATATGTGGAAACAATTGAAAGAGACCGCCAATGATGAGTCTGCCGATGGAAACCGAACTGAAGATATGGAATAATGCGAGTCTGCCATGTGCGGGGCAGTTGGCCGATAATGTAGAAAGAGAACTAATGAAATAGCCTCGCCTTAGCATATCACCCAAAGAAAACTAGTGAAATAACCTAACTTTACCATATTTAAGTGAAAAGATTAATTAATATTTATTAGCTAGGAGAACGTTACTCTCTCTCTCTCTCTCTCTCTCTCTCTCTCTCTCTCTCTCTCTCTCTCTCTCTCTCTCTCTCCTGTGTTAGTAATTTTCTCTGCTGAAATAAAACCCTGGAAAGCTTCAGTGGACGCCTCTCTATTTCTTTCTGCATGAAAAGAAGTTTGTCATTCTTCGTTATTGTAGCAAAAGTTGAAAGTTGAAAAATTATATTTCAAGTAATACCAATGGTATCTACTGAACTGCCACGTTACCGTAATGAACATATCCGAAAATTACGAAAACCCATGACGTAGAAATTAATTATTAATGAAAATAGTTTGCGGAGATAATTAGCGAAAATCGAGTTTACCAAAAACGAAACCGGAAAGTTCTGATTGTAACAAAATGGAGGTAAATCTTTTTTGCAAATTTAGCAAAATTTAAGAGTTCGTTGTTTTCGAAGTTTGTTTTTATTAATAATTAATTTTCTACCTTAGTTTTTTCGTAATTTTTGGATATTTCCATTACAGCGACATGACAATCTAGAAGATATCATTGGTTTCACTTGAAATTCAATATTTAAATATTCAAATTTCGTTACAATAACGAAAAACTTCTTGGTTCTTTTTCGTTATTGTAACCAAGAAGTTTTATTGATCTAACTAAACAGATAAGGTGGTCAACAGCCATCAGTGGGAGGCGGGAACGAGAAACAACAGACGAATTGAGAAATTTGATTTTTTTTTTTCATTAAAAACATTACACATTGATAATTTTATAATTTTAATGAAGTTTAAAATTATAAATGTTGATCGTATCACGGCAATCAAAAAAGAAAAAAACGCTGATCTGAAAATATAGTGAGTTGTGATAATAGTTCAGTTGGCATTTTATGTATAATACATTTTACTTATGTACAATGTGGGTGACAATACGTTTTACTTATGTATAATGTGGGTGACAATACATTTTACTTATGTATAATGTGGGTGACAATACATTTTACTTATGTACAATGTGGGTGACAATACATTTTACTTATGTATAATGTGGGTGACAATACATTTTACTTATGTACAATGTGGGTGACAATACCTTTTACTTATGTATAATGTGGGTGACAATACATTTTACTTATGTACAATGTGGGTGACAATACATTTTAATTATTATAATGTGGGTGACAATACATTTTACTTATGTACAATGTGGGTGACAATGCCTTTTAATTATTATAATGTGGGTGACAATACATTTTACTTATTTACAATGTGGGTGACAATAAATTTTACTTATGTATAATGTGGGTGACAATACATTTTACTTATGTACAATGTGGGTGACAATACATTTTACTTATGTACAATGTGGGTGACAATACCTTTTACTTATGTATAATGTGGGTGACAATACATTTTACTTATGTACAATGTGGGTGACAATACATTTTACTTATGTACAATGTGGGTGACAATACCTTTTACTTATGTATAATGTGGGGGACAATACCTTTTACTTATTATAATGTGGGTGACAATACCTTTTACTTATGTACAATGTGGGTGACAATACATTTTACTTATGTACAATATGGGTGACAATACATTTTACTTATGTACAATGTTGGTGACAATACATTCTACTTATATACAATGTGGGTTATAATACATTTTAGTTATGTACAATGTGGGTGACAAATGAACATATTTGAGAGACACTGACCTCTTAACTTGACACGCTGGAGAAATTAGTGTTAACTATTATCACAAGTCACTATATTTGCAGATAATAAAGATCAGCTTTTTTTTCTTCTTCTTTTATGATTGCTGTTATGCGCTATCGTTTCGCGGCACGGTACAAAAGATCTCACGGCGCGGTAACATGCCCAGTTTTGTTGGTTGGGTGATTTTTACTTCATTTTCACAAGATATGGTACAAAGCCGGAAGATGGAAAAATGGCCAGCGTACCAGAAGAAGAGGAGGTGCACTCTAGATCCGCAGAAATAGCCTAAGCATCTCCGTCAGTATTCCTCAATAATGGACACGTCAAGCAATCAGTGATCAACCAGAAGGAGATGGTAAGTCCTGGGAGAGGGAAAGGCCGAGCTGAATTGTCAAACAAAGAAGGGTTTGTATTTTTTTTTTTACTGCACTTCGTCTCAAACAAGGCACATTGCCACTGAGACAAAAGGACCCGCTGCCAATAGAGGCTCCTTAGTGGGGAGTTGTGCAGCACGATGTTTGTTCACATTACATTTAAGTTTCTACATGTTGGTACAGGTTAGAAATTTGAGGAAATGAGCTATTAGAGTAGAAAGCTTTCCCGCGTCTGGGGACCTGTACAGTGAAGGGGTGTGATTTTGATAATTGTCGAAGGTATTTACGTTGAAGGGACACAACTGTGATAAGCCCATTCGAGTACATTCCATTAAAGTACTTGTAAAAGAAGTACACGGACATTGGGTTGGAGATTGGTAAACAGAACCAGCGAGGCAGTCCAAGAATGGTGGTAAGTGGAAACTCGGTTCGCTATTCTTGTACGCGTCTAGAACACCTCCGTCTCGGAGTGAGTAGGAGCTGATTTTACCCATCTTTCAGCCTTAAGCCACGTCTTGCCGCTGCTCTTCATTTCTTCTTCATCCTTACAGATGATTATCTTTGGCATTCGTTTCCTCGATATCTTTTTAATTAGAATTCTCTCTAAACAGACATTAAGTACTTATGAGAGGGACCATGTGAAGGTTATTTAAGGTTATTTTTTTATTTCTGAGGAATGAATTGGATTCGAACTCGACACACCCAGATTGTCAGTTCATGTCGTTAAATACTTAGACCCCGTCATCTCCCCATAGCTGCAGCGGGAAACAAATCAATTCATACGCAAAGAAACGATTGGCAACGACCTTTTCACGCGTGCAATATTACGAGGGTCGTTCCAAAAGCAAAGCCTCCTATTTTTTTAACTAAAAAAGAGCTATGAAGACGGGAGTGATACCATCAAGACGAACCACCATTTGTGCTTCAAAATTTATATTTCTACATTGTCACCACCAATCCCAATGCTCTTTTGCCAGGAATTGAATGGCGGAGTATTGCTTTTGTCGTACGTCCATGATAGGGGTTGTTTTCTTAGAGTTCCACACGGTCGATATCTTCATGAGAGCGATGAAACTTTCATATCATGAATGTATAAGTTCAGTCTTGATAACAACGCAATTTGCAATCACTTCTGATCCATTCGGGCGGAATGAAAAATAGGAGGAATTACTTTTGGACACCCCCCCTTGTAATTTCCCTCAGAAGTTTTAGAATTATAAATAAACTGAGAAAATAGTGGAACTTTTTTATTTTATGCTAGCATGGTTACCCTGCGTTGCCCGGGAGTATTGATAAGAATGAATAGTTAAA